>NC_133649.1:40064694-40314210 GCF_009905375.1 Apium graveolens | reverse complement strand
GGGCGGTTGAATGTAAATCTCAAAACTTTTTCAAGTTTTGAGCAGTTTCAAGGGCTATGTGTTTAAGATAAACAAGTGTGTGAATTGCTTTAAGCTAATACAGACAAATATATATTCAAACACAAAAGTACAGAACATACCAGACCTAAAAAACTTTTCTGGTGGATTTGTTGTTCCACCAGAGATGGTATTTCAGAAAATCTGTGATTCAAGAATTTGATCACAGCTGCGTCCTAATACAAACTAGATAATTTTTCTCTCAAGATTTTTCTAAATAGCTCTGGAAAAATTCTTATCTAATTACTAGCTTCAGCTTGGTTTATATATCACCAAGTTTACAAGTGAAGACCAAGATAAAATACAATAAAAATAAGTTCTCCACTTATTTCTTCTCCATTTTACTCCAGTGCATTGTTGACTATTGCCTCTTTGTACTAGAGTAGAACGGTTGCTTTTTCTGATGTTCCTGAAATAGGCTACCACATCTCAGTTGTCTCTGTCAACCCATGTGCCTCTGTTTGTAGGTACAACTACCACTTATCAACTGCTATTTAACAGAACATCCGTTGAAGCCTTCATCCGTTGATGGCTTTATCCGTTGATGTGTTAGCAGTTGAAGCTTTATCCGTTGATGCACTCATCCGTTGAAGGATGTTATCCGTTGAAGCTTTAGAGACATCCGTTGAAGCTTTGTTTCTCATCCGTTGAAGGTCTTTAAGTTATCCGTTGATACCACTTCATTTATGCAAAATTACAAGGCATGAAATATTTACAATTGACCTTCCTATTTGCATATCCCCTAGTAGTCAACATGACTTATAATTCCTCTCAACAGTTAAGAACTATATCTCAAATACAGAGACTGAAATGTGCTACAACACTAGACTTATTTCTAAGTAAAGCTACACCATCAACGGATAGCCAAAGTGGTCTTATCTGTTGAGGCTACAAACACTAGATTTCTACTTAAGTGTTTTGTTAAACATATCATCAAACTAATGCACATATATTCCTAACACAACTCACTCCACCAACAACATCAATTTTGGATGTTGATCAGAACCTGGCTGCAGATCATAATTTAGAGAATGATGTTGAAGCCTCTATAGCCTCACATACTGCTATTTTATCAGAGGATGTTGATATTGCAGGATCTACAAGTTCTGATGCTGCCAATGAAGAAACTACTGGTGAAGCTGCTGCTAATTTAGATGTTGATGCAGTTGGTCCATCAGGACATGCAC
Source organism: Apium graveolens (assembly GCF_009905375.1). Classification (NCBI taxonomy): domain Eukaryota; kingdom Viridiplantae; phylum Streptophyta; class Magnoliopsida; order Apiales; family Apiaceae; genus Apium; species Apium graveolens. Next base: position 40,312,966 of record NC_133649.1, on the reverse strand, counting down.
TTCAACAAACAGTTAATAAAGCTAATTTAGTCAAGAAGTTTGTTACAGGGGAAGCACCAGTACCTTGGAGTGAAACTCCTAGAGGAAAGGAGTGGACTAAGGAATGGAACACAATTAGTTTTGTTCCTTCTGAAAAGATTCTTGCTGAGCATCTGGCAAAAGCTGATGACATGCTGATAAATGATGATTTCAAGGCACAGCTAAGAGTTACTGCATTGAGTACTAGGCACCTTCAGGGTCAACACTCAACAACTCATGCAAAGGTGAACAAAATTCAAGAAACTTTGATCCAGCAAGATATGAATGTGAAACTTGAAAATAATAGATTTTTCAAGCCAGCCTTTGACATAATTGCCTACATTGAGAAAACTCAGGAGAAGCAACAAACTCAAATTGCTGAAATTCTGAAGAATCAATCTTCTCACCAAAATCAACTCAATGAGATCTAATCCTCAGTGGAATTTCTTGTCTCTCTTCTTTTATTAAGGTGGTTTGGACCTTTTATCGTCAAAACTATGTTTTCACATGGAGCGGTGGAGATTTTTGAGAATGATCTGGGCCAAGCATTAAAGGTTAATGGTAAGCGTTTGAAGCATTACTATGGGGACACGGCAACCCGGGAAGTGGTTAGTGTCGTTTTATTGTCAACTTGATCGAAGGTACTCTACGTCAAGCTAATGACGTAAAAGAAGCGCTTCTTGGGAGGCAACCCAAGATTTGTTACTATAGGAACCCTTAGAGTTAGTAACCTATCCAAAACCACAAAAAAATCAGAAAAAATGGGCCAGGAAAAATATTTTTCCAGAGACCACCTAGGCGCCCGCTCTGCCTTGCTGGGGGGCCGATCAGGATGTTGGGCGCCCGCTCAGCTCAGCTGGGCGGCCGCTCAGGACCCGTCTTCCAGAAAAAAATTTGCCTTATAAAAATATAAAAAAAAATCAGAAAACCAAAAAATAAAAACATTAACCCACAACCCACGAATTATTTTCCCATTAACCCACGTTTTTTCCCTCAAACCCCACTCCTAATCAAATTTTAACCCTAATCACTACCCGATATATACATACAACTACTCCATATACTCTCCCATATACTTTCAACCTTAAAAACACTCTCCCATACTCAAAAACACAAATCTTAAACACTTTTTCTAAGTTTCAATGGCACCCAAGAGAGCCCGAACTATTGATAACAGCAGCACTGTACCTACCGCTGATTCTTCAAGGGGTACTGCTGCGAGACCTCGTTTGTTTGATAGGGCTGCTGAGGAGGAGTATACTAGGCTTCTGGGTAAACCGATTTTGAAGGAGAGGGGATTCTTACCATCGGGGAGGGATGGTGAGTTGTTGCCGATGATTGCTGAAAAAGGGTGGATTTCTTTTTGTGAGTCGCCGGAGGCGGTTCCGATGAGCGTGGTTCGCGATTTTTATGCGAACGCAAAGGCTGAGAAGAATGGGTTTACTATTGTTCGTGGGCTTACGGTGGATTATCATCCTGAGGCGATTCGCCGTGTAATTGGGCAGCGACAGATGAAGCCCATGGAGGAGAATTGGAATGAGAAGCCCTCCGAGGAGTTTGATTTGGATTTGATTTGTGCTACTCTCTGTCAGCCGGGCACGGTTTGGAAGTTCAAGACTGGAACTAACGAGAATCGTTCTTTTCCAGCGATTGCGATGAATAGGTATGCCCGTGCATGAAATGCCTTTATTTGTGCTAATATTCTGCCTACTTCACATGCACATGAGGTTACAGTTGAGCGAGCAAGGTTGTTATGGGGTATTTTGAATGAGGAGTATTATGTGGATCTTGGTGAGATCATCTACCAAGGAATTTTGAAGTTTTTGAGGGGAGCGAAGCACATGAACATCCCTTATGCATCTACTGTCACGAAGCTATGCCGAGCAATGAGAGAAAATTTGAAAAAAGAGAAAAAAAAGGAGAAAAAAAGAGAAAAGAAAAAAAAATGTGTTTATGCATAATTGACCACGAGTGGGCTCTTTGGTATTTGAGTTATTAAGTTCTTAGGGGACTTTGTGCCTAGTGACCTAAGGCTTTTATAGCCTGGGATCCGCTAACCTAACGCTCGCTAAATGGATGCCATTACATAAGTCTTTTGTGGACCTCACTCATTGCACGGTCAAATAAACATTTGTTATTGTGTTGAATAAAAGCATGATTCCATAATAAGCTCCAGTAATCTTGAAGTGTTTAAGTCATTTTGTGCCTAGAATTTATTTTTCGTATAATCATGTGATTGCCTTGAGGATAGTCGAGTTATGATAATTGATCTAGTTTCGAAGCATATCTGTTAAGCATCCGCACATACCACGTTTCTAGTTGTATGTTAGGTTGCATGATTTGATTGATCTTTAGTCGCCTAATTGCACTTGTTGAGATGTCGTGAATTGGTTGGTTTAGTCGTAGTGAGGGGGATCACTGCATTTCATGTAGATTGCATACATGTATGTTTTTATTAATTTTTTGAGTCTGTGACGCTTGAGGATAAGCATCGATTTAAGTTTGGGGGTGTGATAAGTGGCATTTTATACCACTTAGAACATCTTATAATGGCTTGAATTGATGTCTTGATATCAAGTATTTTGCGTATTTGATGTGTTTTTCTATTGTTTGTGCATTTCAGGATATTACTTGCATTTGTGGAGAGATTTCATCAAGAATAAGCCTTGGTACGTGCTTGGCATTGCAAGTGGGAAGTTAGGAGCAGAACGCAGCAGAGAACGGGAGCAAAATAGCAAATTTTCCAGAAAGGTGTTGGGCGCCCGCTCAGCCTGGCTAGGCGGCCGCTCAGGAAGCTGGGCGCCCGCTCAGGATTGCTGGGCGGCCGCTCAGGGGCGCGAATTAAAATTCTGATTTTTAGAGTTCTTGTTCTGTTGGACTTCTGACTTCTGAGATAGCTGGGAATTGTGGGGCTTCTATATAAGTAGTTTTCAGAGACGTTTCACGTGTGTTGAATCATAGTATCAATCGAGGAGCAAGGAGATAAGGAAGAAGACCGTTTTAGCACATCGCAACGAAGAAGAGGAAGCATAGTTTTCTTGTGATTCTTTTATTCGTTGTATCAGTGAATGCTAGTTTTCTTTGCTTTGAACCTTATTACTCTTCTGACGTACTCTGGTTTAATATAAGTAGTTTTATTAATTATTCTCGTGTATTATTATCATGTTTTCATATGAACCCATGGTGACGATGAGTTCAATCATGGGCTAATCGTGATCATGGGGTCGTAACGGATTTACTATGGAATTCTTTAGTTAGTTGTTTAATACCTTAGTGTGTGATGATTGTATGATATCTAGTATTGGTTGTGCTTATTCATCTTATGTGCGTCGCGAACATATAAGATAGGGTGTTAATCTCTTGTGAAGTGACGGTGGATCTTGAGATTTAGAACTTGCCATGCTAGCATAGGTTCATGTATCTGTATGCATGATTAGTGGGTAACTCTAACCGTTTTACTTGCCCTGTGTAATCATAAGGAATAACTTGTGCTTAAATCGTTATGTTGTCAAATTCTATAGACATATAGGGTCTCAACATAATTGATGACTATTCAGCTTCTATTTTAACTATGGATGTTTGGTAGAATGGTATTAGTACAACGAAAGTTGGCTTTTATCAGTTTTGTGTTGTTTGATTAATATCATCACCGTTACATGCTAAGGGTAATAACAATAACTATTGAAGAAAGTCATAATGAAGTTATGATCTTATGTGTATTTAATATTGTTAATTCAAGTGTCAATTAAGTGTTTAATTCTCGTAGTTAATTATAGTTAATACTTAGTTAATCAAATCTACGTGTTATTGTCTTAACAATGAAAAGTAATCATACATTGGTGAGTGAGTTTTAATTGAACATAATTAGTCTGAGTCTCTGTGGGAATGAACTAGAAAGTATTCTATATTACTTGCGAACGCGTATACTTACGTGTATTATTAGCGCGTGTTTTCCGCCCTAACACGTTTTTGGCGCCGCTGCCGAGGACTCGGCGTATTTGTTTATTTTATGCATTTACCATCACTGGTCATTAGGACTCATTGATTAAGATGTGTTACTTATCATTTCCGGTTGTGTTTCAGGTACTTTAGCGAGCGTTTATGCAAACACGTTCTCGTACTCGCAAGAGGACTTTAGATATGGCTGAGGAGACGGTCTCAGTTCTTGATATTCCGGGGAAGATAGATTTTGAAGATTCGGATAAAGAGAGTGAGCAGAAAGAACCAGTAATCATGGGTGATCTTATAGTTCCGGCAGATCCAGCTCTTATGGACTTTTCTCGGCCTAAAATTGATGACATTCAGTCAAACATCCTTCATCCGGCTATTCAGGCTAATACTTTTGAAATCAAGCCGGGCACTATTCAGATGGTGCAGAATTATGTTTCTTTCGGAGGTGCTGCAACTGAAGACCCCAACATCCATATCAGGAATTTTGTCGAGATCTGTAGTACTTTCAAATATAATGGTGTGACTGATGAGGCTATCAAGCTGAGGCTTTTCCCATTCTCTCTGAGGGATAAAGCTAAGGACTGGTTATATTCTTAACCAGCTGGGTCCATCACTACTTGGCAAGATCTTGCGCAAAAGTTTCTGGTAAAGTTCTATCCAATGGCAAAGACTGCAGCTATAAGGATTGCTCTTACTCAGTTTGCGCAGCAACCAACAGAATCTATGTGCGAAGCTTGGGAGCGCTACAAGGAGATGTTGAGGAAGTGTCCACATCATGGTATACCTGACTGGATGGTGATAACTGTTTCTATAATGGTTTGGGGGCCCAATCTCGGCCCATGATTGATGCAGCAGCTGGAGGCGCCTTGTGGGCCAAAAGCTATACTGAGGCTTTTAATCTTATTGAATATATGGCTGCAAATGAGCATCAAAACCCAACTCAAAGGATGATGCCTTGGAAGGTAGCAGGTATTCTAGAAGTTGATGCAGCTACAGCTATTGCAGCGCAGCTCCAAGCACTGTCTATGAAGGTCGATTCTTTAGCCACCTATGGAGTCAATCAGATAGCTATGGTCTGTGAGCTTTGTGCAGGTTCTCATGCTACAGATCAGTGTTCTCTTTTTAATGAATCTGTTCAGTATGTGAACAATTATCAGCAACCACAACAACCTGTACCAGCTACTTATCATCCTAACAACAGAAATCATCCCAATTTCAGCTGGAGCAATAATCAGAATGCTATTCAGCAACCATATCAGCAAGGCGTAAGTAAATAGTTTAATCCACCCGGATTCCAGCAACCACATCATTATGCTCAAAGGCAATCATATCCTCAACAAGGAGGTGTTGCGCCACCTTCTAGTGCTGATTTCGAGGAACTAAAGCTGTTGTGCAAAAGTTAGGTTGTTTCTATCAAGACCTTGGAAAATCAAATCAGTCAAATAGCCAATACAGTGCTCAATCATCAACCTGGCACACTTCCCACTGATACTGAAGTGCCAGGCAGGAAGGAAGCTAAAGAGCAAGTCAAGGCTATTACCTTAAGGTCTGGAAAAGTTGTTGATGCTGAAAAAGCGAAAGAAGGAGAAGCTGAAGTTGTTGATGAAGAAGAGAAGCAAAAGGAGAAAGCGGCGGAACCAAGGAAGACTACTGTTGAACATACTCTGCCTGAGGGTAATACATGGGAGAAACAGCTCTATCCTCCACCACCTTTCCCTAAGAGATTGCAACAATAAAAACTTGATAAGCAGTTTGGTAAGTTTCTGGAGGTGTTCAGGAAACTTCACATCAACATACCTTTCGCTGAGGCTCTGGAGCAAATGCCTAGTTGTGCGAAATTCATGAAGAGTATTCTTTCAAGGAAGGTGAAACTGGATGACTTGAGACCGTTGCTCTAACGGAAGGGTGCAGTGCTGTGCTGCAACAAAAATTACCTCCAAAGCTTAAAGATCCAGGTAGCTTCACCATTCCTTGCACCATTGGCAAGTTGTCTTTTGACAAATGCCTGTGCGATTTAGGAGCAAGCATAAATCTGATGTCGTTGTCTATCTTCAAAAAGTTGAATTTTCCTGATCCAAAGCCCACCTACATGTCTCTACAATTGGCTGATTGTTCTATTACATATCCACGAGGCATAGTGGAGGACGTGTTAGTAAAGGTGGATAAGCTCTTCTTCCCTGTAGACTTTGTTATTTTGGATTTTGAGGAAGATAAGAAGATTCCCATAATCTTGGGGAGACCTTTCTTGGCTACAGGCCGTACCTTGATAGATGTGCAGAAAGGTGAACTTACTATGAGGGTGCAGGATCAGGATGTGACATTCAATGTATTTAAAGCGATGAAATTCCCTATAGAAGACGAGGAGTGCTTAAAGGTGGATTTGATTGATTCTGCGGTAACTTCAGAACTTGATCATATGCTAATGTCTGATGCATTAGAGAAAGCCTTAGTGGGGGAGTTTGACAGTGATGATGAGGATGGAAATGAGCAACTACAATATCTAAATGCTTCTCCTTAGAGGCGAAAGCTAGACATGCCATTTAAATCTCTTGGTACTTCTGATCTCATGAATGCTGAAGGAAAGCTCAACCCATCTATTGAGGAAGCACCTACTTTGGAGCTTAAACCATTGCCTGAACACTTGAGGTATGCCTTTTTAGGTGATGCATCTACTTTACCTGTTATTATTGCATCTGACCTTTCAGGTAGTGAGGAGAACAAGCTCTTGAGGATCTTGAGAGAATTCAAATCGGCTATCGGATGGACTATAGCAGATATCAAAGGGATCAGCCCTTCGTACTGCATGCATAAAATTTTGCTAGAGGAAGATAGTAAGCCAACTGTTGAGCAATAGCGATGACTTAATCCTATCATGAAAGAAGTGGTGAAGAAAGAAATTCTGAAGTGGCTGGATGCAGAAATCATATATCCTATTTCTGACAGTTCTTGGGTGAGCCCCGTGCAATGTGTACCGAAGAAAGGAGGTATAACTGTGGTCGTAAATGAGAAGAACGAGCTCATCCCCACTTGAACAGTCACGGGATGGAGGGTATGCATGGATTACAGAAAGTTGAACAAGGCCACGAGAAAGGATCACTTCCCTCTTCCATTTAATGATCAGATGCTTGACAGGTTGGCCGGTCATGAGTATTATTATCTTCTAGATGGTTATTCGGGGTATAATCAGATTTGTATTGCACCAGAGGATCAAGAAAAGACTACCTTCACTTGTCCATTTGGCACGTTTGCTTTTCACAGATTTTCGTTTGGCTTATGTGGCGCACCTGCCACTTTTCAGAGATGTATGATGGCTATATTCTCTGATATGATTGGAAATAATGTCGAAGTGTTCATGGACGACTTCTCCATATTTGGACATTCGTATGATGAATGTTTGAATAATCTTCATGCGGTGCTCAAAAGGTGTGTGGAAACTAATTTGGTGCTAAATTGGGAAAAATGTCACTTTATGGTGCGTGAAGGCATTATTCTTGGGCATAAAGTCTCTAACAAGGGTCTTAAGGTGGACAAAGCCAAGGTGGGAGTCATTGAAAATCTTCCACCACCTATTTCTGTGAAAGAAATCTGCAGTTTTCTTGGTCATGCGGGTTTTTATCGGCGTTTCATTAAGGACTTCTCGAAGATATCTAAGCCGTTGTGCAACTTGCTCGAGAAGGATGTGCCTTTCAAATTTGATGATGAATGGTTGGTGGCATTCGAGACTCTCAAGAAGAGTTTGATAACTGCACCAGTTGTTACGACACCTGATTGGACAGAGCCTTTTGAGATGATGTGTAATGCAAGTGATTATGCGGTGGGAGCAGTTCTTGGGCAGCGCAAGAATAATCTTTTTCATATGGTCTACTATGCTAGTAAGACTCTAAATGGAGCTCAAATGAACTACACCATTACTGAGAAGGAGCTATTGGCAATAGTCTTTGGTTTCGAAAAATTTCGATCTTATCTGCTTGGGACAAAGGTGACAATATTCACTGATCATGCTGCCATTCGATATTTAGTTTCCAAGAAGGATTCGACGCCTAGGCTTATTCGTTGGGTGCTCTTGCTACAGGAATTTGAGTTAGAGATCAAGGATCGAAAAGGTACTGAGAATCAAGTAGCTGACCATCTCTCAAGATTGGAGAATCCCGATTCTACTTCACATGATAAGATATTGATCAACGAATCTTTTCCGGATGAGCAATTGTTCGCAGTTCAGGAGGAAGGGCCATGGTTCGCAGATATTATGAACTATCTTGTCAGCAATATAATGGCTCCTTATATGAATACAGCTCAAAAGAAGAAGTTTCTGCATGAGGTGAAGTGGTACATGTGGGATGAACCGTATTTGTTTAGACAAGGAATTGACCAGATCATTAGGAGATGTATCCCATTCGGTGAGGCGGGGGATATTACGAGACTGCCATTCCACAGTTTATGGTGGAGATTATGGTGGTAAAAAGACAGCAGCTCGTATTTTGCAAGCAAATTTTTTCTGGCCTACTTTGTTTAAGGATGCACATCAGTTCGTTTTAAGGTGTGATCGTTGCCAAAGAGTGGGTAATCTTACGAGGAAGGATGAGATTCCGTTAAATGTGATGCTTGAAGTCGAGGTCTTTGATGTTTGGGGAATCGATTTCATGGGACCATTTGTCTCATCTTGTAATAATCAGTACATCTTGCTGGCAGTCGATTATGTCTCAAAATGGGTAGAAGTCAAGGCTCTACAGATGAATGATGCAAAGGTAGTGTTGAATTTTCTTCATAAGCAGATTTTCACAAGGTTTGGAACGCCACAAGTAATCATAAGTGATGAGGGGTCGCATTTCTACAACCATAAGTTCACTTCTATGATGCAGCGCTACAATGTGAATCATCGTGTTGCTACTGCCTATCATCCGCAAACGTATGGTCAAGCGGAAGTGTCTAATAGAGAGATCAAGCGCATTCTAGAGAAAGTTGTTTGTCCGTCAAGGAAGGATTGGTCTTTAAAGCTCGATGAAGTTGTTTGGGCTTATAGAATAGCATACAAGACTCCACTTGGGATGTCCCCGTTTCAACTTGTTTATGGTAAGGGATGTCATTTACCTGCGGAGCTTGAGCATAAGGCTTATTGGGCGTTGAAGAAGTTGAACCTTGATCTAGATGCAGCTGGAAAGAAGCGAATGCTTCAGTTAAATGAACTTGATGAATTTCGACTACAAGCGTACGAGAACAACAAAATGTACAAGAAAAAGGTGGCACGACAGGAAGCTATATCCTAAGTCATTTGTGCCGGGGCAGCAAGTTCTTTTATACAACTCTCATCTCCGACTTTTTCCTGGAAAGTTGAAATCAAGGTGGTCTGGACCTTTTATCGTCAAAACTGTATTTCCACATGGAGCGGTGGAGATTTTTGAGAATGATACGGGCCAAGCATTCAAGGTTAATGGTCAGCGTTTGAAGCATTACTATGGGGACACGGCAACCCGGGAAGTGGTTAGTGCCATTTTATTGTCAACTTGATCGAAGGTACTCTACGTCAAGCTAATGACGTAAAAGAAGCGCTTCTTAGGAGGCAACCCAAGATTTGTTACTATAGGAACCCTTAGAGTTAGTAACCTATCCAAAACCACAAAAAAATCAGAAAAACGGGGCAGGAAAAATATTTTTCCAGAGACCACCTGGGCGCCCGCTCAGCCTTGCTGGGCAGCCGCTCAGGATGTTGGGCGCCCGCTCAGCTCAGCTGGGCGGCCGCTCAGGACCCGTCTTCCAGAAAAAAATTTTGCCTTATAAAAATATTAAAAAAAAACATAAACCCACAACCCACGAATTATTTTCCCATTAACCCACGTTTTTTCTCTCAAACCCCACTCCTAATCAAATTTTAACCCTAATCACTACCCTATATATACATACAACTACTCCATATACTCTCCCATATACTTTCAACCTTAAAAACTCTCTCCCATACTCAAAAACACAAATCTTAAACATGTTTTCTCAGTTTCAATGGCACCCAAGATAGCCCGAACTATTGATAACAGCAGCACTATGCCTACCGCTGATTCTTCAAGGGGTACTGCTGTGAGACCTCGTTTATTTGATAGGGCTGCTGAGGAGGAGTATACTAGGCTTCTGAGTAAGCCGATTTTGAAGGAGAGGGGATTCTTACCATCGGGGAGGGATGGTGAGTTATTGCCGATGATTGCTGAAAAAGGGTGGATTTCTTTTTGTGAGTCGCCGGAGGCGGTTTCGATGAGCGTGGTTCCTGATTTTTATGCGAACACAAAGGCTGAGAAGAATGGATTTACTGTTGTTCGTGGGCTTACGGTGGATTATCATCCTGAGGCGATTCGCCGTGTAATTGGGCAGCGACAGAGGAAGCCCACAGAGCAGAATTGGAGTGAGAAGCCCTCCGAGGAGTTTAATTTGGATTTGATTTGTGCTACTCTCTGTCAGCCGGGCACGGTTTGGAAGTTCAAGACTGGAACTAACGAGTATCGTTCTTTTCCGGCGATTGCGATAAATAGGTATGCCCGTGCATGGAATGCCTTTATTTGTGCTAATATTCGGCCTACTTCACATGCACATGAGGTTACAGTTGAGCGAGCAAGGTTGTTATGGGGTATTTTGAATGAGGAGTATTATGTGGATCTTGGTGAGTTCATCTACCAAGGAATTTTGAAGTTTTTAAGGGGAGCGAAGCACATGAACATCCCTTATGCATCTACTGTCACGAAGCTATGCCGAGCAATGGGAGTTCATTGGCCTTCTCACGAGAAGTTGCATATGCCGGTCGCTCCTATTGATTCAGGGACACTGAATGCGATGCAGGAGTGGACGGGTGGAGAGCCCGAGGAGCATGGGTTGGGTTATCGTCTTCCAGGAGGACGTCCAACAGTTGGTGCTACCTTGGCTAGGCCAGGTCGTGATGAGGCAGGCTCTTCTAGAGCTCAGGAAGGTGCTGGGATGGCTGATGCCCAGTATAGGAGGTTGTCGAGGAGGATGGATGCTATGTATGAGACGCATAGTAGGTTTGCTCAGGAGCTTACCCTTGCACTTGGGAGTGCTTTCAGAGGCCTTAGAGCTGACATCCAGTGGCCCGTTTTTGGTGAGGACTATGCTTATCCGCCTCTTGATACTCCACCCTCTGAGGGTGATGATGATGATTTCTCCGAGTAGGTATACCCTATGTTCCTTTCTACTACCTTCACTGGGGACAGTGAAGATTTTAAGTTTGGGGTGGTAGTTAAGGAATATTTTTGTGTGTGTGTCATGTAGTTGCATATTCATGATAGTTTAGTTCATATAATTGCATATTTTTGCCATATAGTTTTTATTTATTTATTTTATTTTATAGCTTTATTTATCATGTCATTTAGCTCATGCATATACCATGATCCCTTTTGCGTTGCTTTACCAATTGATTTGTCTTATTGATGCGAGTGTAGTGATAGCGTTAGAGTGATGTTGAGTCTTGTAGGTTGACATGCATGCTAGAAACACTTGTAATTTCACTAAGTCTTAGAGTATGCTTAAGGACTAGATTATTGTCATGGTTTGATGGTTTTCAAGGTTAATCTATTGGTTATGCTTAGAATTTATAATAGGTTCTTAATGATAAAGGGCATGAAAAGAAAAAATTGGAGTAAAAATTGGAATTCATTGTTAATTGTGGCTAGGCGTCAAATGGCTAGTAGTCGGCTCGTATTTTTATGCGAGTAGTCTAGGGTTGAGCAAGATGGAGCGAAACGCACTTGCTCAGAAATTTGAAAAAGAGAAAAAAAAAGGAGAAAAAAATAGATAAGAAAAAAAAATGTGTTTATGCATAATTGACCACGAGTGGGCTCTTTGATATTTGAGTTATTAAGTTCTTAGGGGACTTTGTGCCTAGTGACCTAAGGCTTTTATAGCCTGGGATCCGCTAACCTAACACTCGCTAAATGGATGTCATTGCATAAGTCTTTTGTCGACCTCACTCATTGCAAGGTCAAATAAGCATTTGTTGTTATGTTGAATAAAAGCATGATTCCGTAATAAGCTCCAGTAATCTTGAAGTGTTTAAGTCATTTTGTGCCTAGAATTTATTCTTCGTATAATCATGTGATTGCCTTGAGGATAGTCGAGTTATGATAATTGATCTAGTTTCGAAGCATATCTGTTAAGCATCCGCATACACCACGTTTCTGGTTGTATGTTAGGTTGCATGATTTGATTGATCTTTAGTCGCCTAATTGCACTTGTTGAGATGTCGTGAATTGGTTGGTTTAGTCGTAGTGAGGGGGATCGTTGCATTTCATGTAGATTGCATACATGCATATTTTTGTTTTGTTTTTGAGTCTGTGATGTTTGAGGACAAGCATCGATTTAAGTTTGGGGGTGTGATAAGTGGCATTTTATACCACTTAGAACGTCTTATAATGGCTTAAATTGATGTCTTGAAATCAAGTATTTTGCGTATTTGATGTGTTTTTCTAGTGTTATTGCATTTTAGGGTATTACTTGCATTTGTGGAGAGATTTCATCAAGAATAAGCCTTGGTACGTGCTTGGCATTGCAAGTGGGAAGTTAGGAGCAGAACGCAGCAGTGAACGGGAGCAAAATAGCAAATTTTCCAGAAAGGTGTTGGGCGCCTGCTCAGCCTGGCTGGGCGGCCGCTCAGGAAGCTGGGCGCCCGCTCAGGATTGCTGGGCGACCGCTCAGGGGCGCGAATTAAAATTCTGATTTTTAGAGTTCTTGTTCTGCTGGACTTCTGACTTCTGAGATAGCTTGGAATTGTGGGGCTTCTATGTAAGTAGTTTTCAGGGATGTTTCACGTGTGTTGAATCGTAGTATCAATCGAGGAGCAAGGAGATAAGGAAGAAGACCGTTTTAGCACATCGCAACGAAGAAGAGGAAGCATGGTTTTCTTGTGATTCTTTTATTCGTTGTATCAGTGGATGCTAGTTTTCTTTGCTTTGAACCTTATTACTCTTGTGACATACTCAGGTTTAATATAAGTAGTTTTATTAATTATTCTCCTGTATTATTATCATGTTTTCATATGAACCCATGGTGACGATGAGTTCAATCATGGGCTAATCGTGATCAAGGGGTCGTAACGGATTTACTATGGAATTCTTTAGTTAGTTGTTTAATACCTTAGTGTGTGATGATTGTATGATATCTAGTATTGGTTATGCTTATTCGTCTTATGTGCGTCGCGAACATATAAGATAGGGTGTTAATCTCTTGTGAAGCGATGGTGGATCTTGAGATTTAGAACTTGCCATGCTAGCATAGGTTCTGTTGAACTTGTATATTATGCTAATTTACAAGTTGGGAGAGATTGTTAGATATATTTGATAATGTCATGTGTAATCTGATTTGTGTTTAGTTTTCAGATCTTACCTAACAGTATAAATCAGTACTTAACTGGAAATCATCACTTATACTGAAGACAGAACTTAAGATATCAGAACTTAAGTTATCAGAAGATATTTATCAGGAGATAATATCAGGACTTAAGGAGACTTTCAGATAAGGCAGGCGGCTGATTGAAAGGAAAAAAGATCGAGACTAAGACAGAAAGAATTATGCATGAAGAAAGAATTCTATGAAGAATAAAATACTTGAAAGAAAAGATAACTAGTTGATATATTTTAGGAAGCAGAATTATATTCCATATTAATTAGAACATTATCTTGTAACTGTGTAGTATATAAACACAGGCATAGGGTTTACACTATAACTGTTATCATTATCGAAGTTATTATTCTTTGTAACCCTAGCAGTCTCGTGATAATTTGTTGATCACTGAGAGAGGACAGTTCCATATTGTAACAGAGTTTATTGTGTTGAATAAAATCTGTTTTCTGTTACTTGAGTTCTTATATTCGATTTGATTGTAGTAAACATTGTTTTCAACCCCCTTCTACAGTGTGTGTGACCTAACAGTTCGTATTCATGGTGAAGTCTACCATCCCTGAAGTTCCAACTTCGGTCTGTGATCATCTCTCTTGGGATGATCAGTTGGAAATACACTTCTTCACTAGCGAGGTTCTTCTTCCAGAAGAACTTCAGGCTGAGTTGGCAGAACGTGCTCGACAAGCAGCTCTTGAACTGCAATAGAATATCATCTCTCTTGCAGGCACAATGAGTAGGATCTACCATCGCAAGGCGATGAAGGTGGAGCGGGCGGCAAAAAAGCAGAAGAAAACCGAGTAGATAGATTGTATTAGGATTTTATCTTAAAATTCTATAAAATCTTGTACTTTGTCTCTTTATAATTAATGAAAATATTTAAGCTTCTTTTGCTTCATTTAAATGACTTCTTGATTACTTTCTTTTATGTGTGCTTGAATGTTTTTAAATATTAAATGATTAATCAGTACTGCATCCTAAATTTCAGATATTTTTCATAGTGCATATGAATAAACTAATCTATGTTTGAGTTCATATGACACTTCAGTACAGATTAAGCACTACAGGAAGTAAATGTTGTTTGAAGAAAATTTAAGAAAGATTTAATTCTAAATCACTAAGAGTTACAATCTTTGAGTGTTGCTTACAATACAAAATCTTTTGAAACTTTCTTTTCTTATCAAGAAAGTTGTCCACACTCAGTCTAAAATTTCATATATCTTAAATTTCTTCTTACAACTGAAACACTTGAATTCTTTTCTCAAATATTTCCAAAAATCAAGTGTCATAATTCTTGAATTATGTTCACCACTCAGAAATAACATTTAGTTGGTTAGAGATTACTTGCTGAGGTAGATCTTGATGATACTAACAGAGACACAGAGATTTCATTAGTCTTTACTGAAGACTCTGTGATAGCTTTTATTAAACACATTTCAAGTGTTAGTTCTTTGCAAGAAGAACAAAAGGTTTGAGATCAAGGTACATGATAGTAACCTGATCAAATCCTCTTCAATTCAAATGGAGGTTCTCATTTTTGATGAAGAACAACTGTCATAACCACAGTATCTACTGTAAGCCTAATTGTGAATTCACAAGGTATAAATACTGGTGTTACTTTATCAACATTTAATTTAAATACTAATTTAGTTCTTTTAGTATTTATAGTATACTTTTCATGATATAAATCCTGTTGATATGATTACATCTAGACCTTACTAAGGACTACCTCTAGTTGTATGATCACAGTTCACCCTTCTTTAACCACCTCTTATTTCTATAGGACAATCTTTCTGAGCCTTTTTCTGTGAGATGTGTGAAAAGATTGAGAGAGAAAGAGAATTTAAGAGAGGCATGATCCTTCCTGGCAAAAGGAGAGGTAGATGAGAGATATGATTTAGTAATCCTTGTGAGGAAGCTCTGACTATTAAAAGTCATGAGATGTATGATGTGAGGAGTAGTGAGACTACTTTAAAATAATAGAGAGATTAAGTTTAATTTGCTACATGTTTGCAAATGCTCAGAGTACTTCAGGAACAGATGCTGAACAATAGTCTGTTGTATCTCAGAAACACTCTAATGTATCAAAGGCTATTGATCTCCCTGAAAGTCTAAATATTGATACTTTCTTGCAGTCCATACAATCTACTATTCCATCACATGAAATAATCCCTGTTTTTGTTGAAAAACAGTCCATTCATTCTTTAATTCCATCAAATGAGATAATCCATGTTGTTGCTGAAGATATAGTAGCACAACAGTCCATTCATAAAGATTCATCCATTTCAGAATCACCACAGCATGTTACAGCGACTGAAGTTCTAGTAGTTATTGCAGCTCCAATTCATTTATCTACAATACTTGAAGATGTGGAGATAACTACTGAAGGTTTTGAAGCTTCTGAAGCCACTGGATCA
This sequence comes from Apium graveolens, assembly GCF_009905375.1. Classification (NCBI taxonomy): domain Eukaryota; kingdom Viridiplantae; phylum Streptophyta; class Magnoliopsida; order Apiales; family Apiaceae; genus Apium; species Apium graveolens. The sequence goes on along the minus strand of NC_133649.1, from coordinate 40,297,196 downwards.
ATTTCTCATTCTATTCTGCATACTAAATCTGAAGATAAAATTCAAATATTAGTGCAAGATCCTGCTGCTATTGAAGAATCTAATGATGGTAAAGAAACTCATGTATATAATGCTATGTTAGATCTTGAGAATGATCTTTTTTTTTCCTGAAGATATGCCTATGCATGTTCGACAACAGAAAATGATAGAGTTAGATGCTAAGAAGAAGCAGGATTATTCTGATAATCTCTGGAATGCTTATTGCAAATATACTACATATCCTATTTCCTAAACACGTGTAGTTGAACATCTGGAAACCGCAGAACAGAAGATTACAAATCCTGATGTGTTGAATCATCTGAAAGCATTTACTTTGGTTGTCAAATCCTTACACAACTCATGAAGCAACAACTACTCAAATTAATCATATTAAAGAATCATTGATTGCTTCAAAGCTACTTACTCATCAGGAAATTTAAAAATAAATTTCACCAATAGTTACCAGACAAACTGCAATTGAAGCCAATCAATCTAGATTGGAAATTAATCAAGCTCAAATTTCTGATCAACTTACTGAAGTACATAATTCAATGGAGCTGATTATTTCTTTACTACTTGGTGATGATGCCAAAAAGGGGGAGAAAATTGTTAAATCTATCTACAAACAGCTGTCGTTGATAAGTACTGATGATGAAAATTCTGATAGAGGTGATAAGGAGGAACATAAGGAGATTAAAAGAGAAAGCAAAAGGAATGAAAGAAGAGTTGAAGATTTGACTGTGACTACTAAAATGCAAAAATCTTCACAAGTCACAATTGTTGCTGATGAAGACCAAGGTATTCTGGAGAAAGAAGCTGGTGATGAAGCAAGCCGATATCTTCAAACTCTAAAAGTTAGAGGAAGAAAGACAACTCTATTCTACAAAGATCCGAAGATTCATTTATTTGATTCTGAAGTAAATAGAAGAATATTTGTAAAGAAAAATCCTGGAGTTGATCTTGAACAGCTAAAGCGACCGGAGGAAGACTATAAAAATTCTATAAAGACAGCAAATGCTGATATTACTGTTGTTTCTCAAGTACTTTATGAAGATGATCCTTCTACAGACCAACCAAAGGTATAGTTATAAGGGAAATCATTCAGGCAGAAGGTGAAAGATCTATCAGATCACAAGCTATTGGAATTGCTGACATGAAGCTTAAAGGAAAGGAGAAGATAGAAAAAAAGTCAAAGATTTTAAAGTCAAAAGCCAAAGCTGAAGATAGTATCTAAGAATTTAAATCTTAAACTCTGATAGATTTAATTTATACAGTAGTTAAAGCTCTTGATACTGAAGAAAATCTTATCGAAGCAGAAATCATCCAAGCTGGTGATTAAAGGAAGATTTCTGGAAGCATTCTGAGCTGAGGAAGTGGAGTTTACCTCTGACATTCTTCAAGTTAAAGAAGCATTTCAGGATGAAGAGTTAAAGTATGATATTCACCAAAACAACATTGAATATGCATAATTGAAACTTACAATTAGATAGTTTTGACATCATCAATTGGAACTTGTCCATTATTCCATAATGAACAAGTAGGGGGAGATTGTTAGGAGCAATTGATGATATCAAACAGAAACTATCAGAAGCATCAACAGATGATGATTACAAGCATCAACGGATGATGAGTACAAGCATCAATGGATAATGATGACATCGACGGATGTTGGTATTCGACGGATGATGATGTCAACGGATGATGAAATTAGTATTTGTCACATCAGTTGATCTTTGAAGAGGAAAAGGAAACAGGAATTTCAAGTCGGTGGAGGACTTTATCTCATAAGCAATAGTATAGGTTTCCTTGTTATTAATAGAATAGGATTCCTTATACATTGGTAGATGTGCTCTATATAAAGCATAGTTTAGGTTCATGCTATATGTATTGCTGCATTGTTATATTTTTCGCATAACCTAGCAGCTCTCAAGGATATTTGTTCATCCTTTCGAGAGAGTACTTGTGTAATAATTTTTTATAAGATTGATAATAAAATTGTTTGATTCTATTGAAGCTTTGTCTAGTTGATCGTATTAACTGTATTCACCCCCCCCCCCTCTACAGTTGATTAAGGGCCTAACATTTATGTTAAAGAAAAATTGTTAGAAAAACATGCTTATCTAGAAAATGAGTTAGCTAAAGAAAGAGAGGTTATTAAACTTTGGACTAACTCTAGGAAAAACAACTCAGGAAATTTTAGAGAATGGTTGTTGGGTATCAGGATTAGGATATGCTGCTAGATCTAATTCTGATAAGATATTTGAAAAAGAAACTGAGAAAACTAAACCAGTAAATACTGATAGCAAGGTCAAATTGAACAAGCTTCAGATAAAGACCATTAAGTTAAATCCAAGTGCTAAAACTGTCAAGAAAATCTCTGAGGAAGGTTCAACCTCAGCACCTAGATCAGACTTAATTACTGATAAGAGTGAACAGGTTCACACAAAATCAGTAAATACTGGTTCAATGACTCAGAAACAGCTTAAGCGAAAGCTGAAAGATTTACACATGAAAGACAAGAAGAAAAGGCCTAGGAAAAATAGGAATGGCAAGATAGGTGTTAATAAGAATGGTAATCATGTAACTCCTCCCAGTGCACCTAGAAAAGCCTGTTCGAACTGTGGTAGTACTAATCATCTTGCTAATTCTTGCAGGAAAAATAAAGAGATAAATGTTGTTCTTTCCAAATCAGAGTTTAGGAATAGAACAGTTAGATATAAACCATAGAGTCCTTGTTTTCATTGTGGTAGTGTTTGGCACTCTATTTATACATGTAAAGAGTATCACAGTTTGTATTATGATTATTACAAATTGAAACCCTATTTAATTAAAGCAAAATTTGCTTCTGCATGTATAAATACAGATAGTAAGGATGTTAACATAAGCTCTGATAAAAAGTCTTTTGCTGCATATGTTGTTGGGTAATGAATACAACACAGAGGGTGAATGTGTTTTCAAGATTTTAACATTTTTTTTGAACTTTTAATAATGGTGAACAAAGTAGTCTATGTTGTAGAGATAATGTGTTTTAATAGAATAATTAAAATATGCAAATGAAGACAATTATCTTTCAAAACTCACTTAATTTTATATTAAAACCAAGCTAGTGTTTGCTACAAATTTCTGGGTTCTTAGTATGTTAAGAACTCAGCTTCTCTCTTGAGAGTTACAAGATTTTTCAGATCTATTTGTTATAACTTAAAATAAAGCATCCAGTGTTTACTTTATAAGACAATAAACACTGGTTTTTTACACAGCATGCATTAGCATGTACTAAACCCTACTTTTGGATAGCCAAATCTTTCTATTTCTGGCTTAGTGTATCTTTGCTAATCTTGCACGCCTGTGACTTTACTTTTCCAGTTAATCTTGGCCTTTGATGTTGTACTCTTCAAGATGCTTTTGTAGACTTTTCAAATCAGTGATTGATTTGTTTGTTGATTGATAATTTTGGATATTAAATTGATCTGCATTCTGTACTTGAACTTTTACATCGAGATCTCCAGTTAGTCATATAAAGAACTCGACATCTCGATAAGTATAATGACTTATTGAGTTCTCTAATAACTCTCTAGTTATTTGACTTATCGAGGTCTCTGAGTTCTCTATAAAAGAATTTGGCTTATCGAGATCTTTCATCTTCATGTCTTCACTTTGACTTATCGATGTCTCTGAGTTCTCTAGTGACAAATTGACTTATCGATATCTCAGAGATCTCTAGTGATATTTTGACTTATCGATATCTCAGAGATCTCTAGTGATATTCTGACTTGTCGATATCTCAGAGTTCTCTATTGAAGAAATGACTTGTCGATATCTCCATTCTTCATGTCTTCAATTTGGCTTGTCGATATCTCTGAGTTCTCTAGTAGCTTTTCTTGACTTCTCGATAAGTCATTCTAGAGTTCTCCAATGACTTCTCTATAACACATAATTCGTGACTTGTAGATTTCTTGACTTAGAATATTTTTACCAAAACATATTTATTAAACTCCAAGCTTCTTCACACTTTCTCTGAGGCATGATCTTCATGATCTTCTTCCAGAGTTTATTCTTAGGCTTGAACTGTTTACAGAAAAATACTCTAGTCTAATCTATTAATTTTTTTACAGACTTAAGTGTTACAATACACAATGCAATTATAGATTACCATACAACTTACTTAGGGTTGTCAATTTGACTTAGTCTTGTTATAGTACAGGCATGTCTTGCACAACAATCTCCCCCAATTTGTGAGAAGATTGCTTATCACAAATTTATGCCTATTAATAAGACTAACCCCAAGCTACAATGAATAGATATATTTATACATACAAATTGACACAAGTACAACATTTATACATTAGGTGATTTTGATTTGAACAGATACATACTTCAGACAAATACTATATCTCCTGTTTCTTCTCTAATGAGGTCCTTTAAATATACAAGCATTTCCAGTTCCTCTATGATTGTTGTTCCTCTTAGAGCTTCCACAAGTTTGAGTCTGTCAGGTTTTGGATAACCACTCATTAAATCAATCCTAAATTTTGAGAATGTTTCAGCTTTGACATTTAGAAATCTTCCATCATTGGAAATTCTGCTCATCCCTTTTGCCTTGAGATCTTCAGATCTTTGAATGTACATTTCTATTTCCTCCTTATACTTCCTCTTCTTCTCCTCATATTCAGCCTTGTTTCTTGCTCTTCTTTCCTCCCTTACTATCAACCATTCAGCTAAAACAGATCTCCATGCCCTGGTTGTAGTATCCTTACCCTTTAGTAAGCTTATCACTCTCTTGATTTATGTGGGTGAAAAGGTGTCTATTAAGGTGCTGCCAGGAAATGTGAAGGACCCTATTAGGTCACACACACTGTAGAAGGGGGTTGAATACAGTGTATAGCACAATCAAATCGAATTCAAATGACACAAGTAACAGAAAATAGACTTTATTCAATGCAATAAACTCTGTTATAATATGGAACTGTCATCTCTCAATGATGAACAAATATCACGAGAGCTGCTAGGGTTACAATGAATAATATTCTCGTTAATGATAACACTTATAGTATAAACCCTATGTCTGTGTTTACATACTACACAGTTACAAGATAATCGTTAATTGATATGGAATATAATTTTGCTTCCTAACATATATCAATCATTTATCTTTTCTTCCAAGTGTTCCATTCTTCATAGAATTCCTTCTTCATGCATATCTCTTCTTACGTTTGTCTTGATCTTCTTTCCTTTCAATCAGCCACCTTCCTTATCTGAAAGTTTCCTTTAAGTCCTGATATTATCTCCTGATAAATATCTCCTGAACCTTAAGTACTAATAACTTAAGTTCTGACTTCAGTATAAATGTTGATTTCAGTCAAGTACTGATTTGTCCTGTTTAAGTAAGATCTGAAAAACTAAACATAAATCATATTAGACATAACATTATCAAATATATCTAACAATCTCCCCCAACTTCTAAATTAGCATAATATACAAGTTCAACAGATATTTGATGATGTCAAAAACATTAAGTACAAATGCATGAAAATTTAACTAGATAACTACAACTTACAGTCCTTAAAGCTTTACCAACTTTAACTTCTGATAACAACTTCAGTCTTAATACATATCAGAATTTGAGCAGTTGTAGATCTTGACTTGGCTTCACTTTCAGATCTCTTTGATGTCAGGAGTTGTTCTGAGATAGTTCTTTAACAAACATCTCTCAGCATATCTGAGTTCATCAATCATCCTCCTTTTAGCATCTTTAAGTTATGCAGTATCTTCACCAGTTTGGAAGATAGCATATATGAGATCATTAATTTTTGCTTTTCTCAACTCCTGATCTAGTCTTATGACATAGGCTTTGTCAGACTCTAGATTGAATTCAAGTCCCTTAATACCAAGATATGTTCTGATCTGTGCATTATTAGGCTTCATATCAACAATATCTCCCTTGTGATCTCTGTACTTGGGACAGTATGTATTGTCAGACTTTACAGAATTAAGCCTTTTCTGCCTCTGAATTTGAGTCTTCAAATAGTTTGCAGCACTTTCTGTTATCCTGTCATTCACTTGAAGTAAGAATAAAACCTGTTCTAGTTCTTCAAAATACTTCAGTGGTATAGCATTTTCCCTTATATGGTAAACCCTTCCATCCGTCATGAAATATAACAAGATGTGTTCTTTCAAGAAGGTATGAGAGACCATCTGTACAGATTCTAGTTGATTCAATCTTTCAGGAGTTGCTCCAACATCTGGTTCACTTAAGGAAGTTGGATCATTGGTTGTGTTATGCACTCTTCTTTCATCAGCACTACCCAATCCAGATTTATCTCTTGCTTCCTTTCCAGTAACCACTCTTGCTTCAAAACCACTTGCTGCAGTCTTCAAAGGTTGAGTTTGTTTGGCTTTAGTGAATCCTGATAGGAGTAACTTTGAGGATTTAACATGAGCAATGTCAGAGGTTTCCTTTGACTTATCTTCTAATATCAAGTCAACTTGAGCTATGTCAGAGGTTGCTTGCTTCATTGTTATATCAGAACTAACTATATCTTTACTCTGAACAACTTGAGCCATGTCAGAGGTTGTCTTATAAATCTTCCTTGAAGTCAGAGTAAGATCAGCATCTTCGACAGAAATTTATTCATCCATAGGAGGCACATAAACCTTTACAGGTTCACCAACTTTTTCTTTGCCCTTGGACCTTGGATCTATCTGCAATTGTGATTTGGCCTTGGTTGCCACATGATTTTTCCTTTCTTTTATCACAATGCCTTTAGCCGTAGGAAGTTTCTTTTTAACAACAGAAGCTTCAGATTTAGAGTTGACCTTTTCTAACTTAAGCCTAGCTTCTTCTTCCATTAGACTCTCAAAGTCCATTCCTGGATTTTCTTTCAGAAATAACTATCTTGAAATTTCTTCATCAAGATCCAAAAATTCATCAGAACTTATCATTTTACCAGTATCAGAAGTTATTCTTCTCCCAGTATCAGAACTTGTTCTATGACTTGTGGTTCCAGCTCTACTTGATGAGAGACCTCCACCTTGACCACGACCTCCACCCATTCCAGAGTTTCCCGGGTCATTACCATCATCCTTTTTCTTCAGTGTCTTATCAGGTTTGCATTTGGACTTAATTACTTTCTCCCCCTTTTTAGCATCAGCGGGTAAAAGAAGAGAGAGAAGCAATTCCACTGAGGATTGGATCTCATTGAGTTGAGATTGCTGAGAAGCTTGATTTTTCAAAATTTCATCAATCTGAGACTGTTGCTTCTCTTGGGTTTTCTCAATGTTGGTAATTTGATCAAAGGAAGGTTTGAAAAACCTTTTCTCGTCCAGCTTGACAAGTGTATCTTGCTGCATTAAGGTTTTTGGAAACTTGTCCACTTTGGCCTGAGTTACAGACTGTTGACCTTGAAGGTGCCTTGTAGTAAGTGCAGTAACTCTTAGCTGTGTCTTGAAATCTTCATTAACTAACAACTCATCATCTCTTGCCAAATGATCAGCAAGAATCTTTTCTAAAGGAACAAAGGTAACTGAGTTCCATTCCTTAGTCCACTCCTGTCCTCTAGGAGTTTCACTCCAAGGTACTGGTGCTTCCCCTGTAACAAAATTTTTGACTATTTCAACCTTAAAAGGAGCTTGCAGAGGTGCATGTCCAGAAGGACCAGCTGCATCAGCATTTGCATTTGTAGTAGCATCACCAGTATCATCAGCATTTGCAGCATCAGCACTTACAGAGTCAACATCCTCTGATAAAAGAACAGTATGAGAGGCTATGGAGGCTTCAACATCATCCTCTAAGTGCTGATTTACTTCCAAATTCTAATCAACAGCCATATTCTGATGCTCACCTATAGTCTGATCTTCAATGTCTAGATGCAGAGAAGGTGTTGTAGACAATTCTAGATTATCATCAGCATCAGGAGTTGGTGTTGTTGATGGATTGATTTGAGCTGGTGGAGCTTCTAAATTAGATTGTGAATATCAATCTCAGCACTTGTGCCTGGGTCTGCAGTAGATACTGGTTCATTTATAGGAGACACAGGTGGTGTGGATATTTTATCTTGAGCAGTTTCCTGAGTTGGTGACAATGGAGGTGTAGATGCAGTAGCTTCAGCAAATTCTGGCTCTTTTGAGATCAGAGATTCCTGATCTCCTTCTTGAGTTGCTGCTTCCTCATCCTCTAAAACTGACTTAGCCTTGTCCCTTTGTGCCCTCTGTTTTTTGTATCTCTTTGAAGGGGGAGATACATTGGGAGTTTCATCAGTATACATCCTTCTAACCCTTTTGAGAAGCTTAGAACCCCCAATTCCAGTATCCTTCTGAGAAGAGACCTTCTCAGCTTCTTTGTGAACAGGTTCTAACACAAGAACCTGTTCCCCACTGTCTGACTCATCCCTTAGAACTATCCTCCTTCTCTTCTGTTGTGTCTGAGGTACAGTCTTTGTCCTCTTGGGCTTTGAAGATGAAGGCCTCACAGTATGTGCTGATGATGAAGGTTGAGTTATCTGTGAAGGTTTGAAATATGTTCTGATAGAGGGTTGAGTAGGTGAAGGTGTATATGTGTTATGTTCTGATGGTTGTTGTGGTGTCTGGGATGTGCTGGTGGGTTGAACATCAGGGTAAACAGATTTGTAGGATTGAGGATCAGCATTTACCAGGATCTGTTTTACAGAATGAGGTATCTGTAAAGGTCTAACCACCATTTTCTTAAGGTCAGCATTTACCAAGTCATTAAAAGCTCGTTTTGCAAGCTTAAAGGGTGGAATTAAGTCAGTGGTAGGTTGGGGTTCATCAGCACAACAGAAGTTATATATAAGCTGACAGAATCTAGCAAAGTACACTACATTCCTATCTCCTGTCATCCTATCCCCTATAAAACCTAGCACAGCACTTGAAAAATCAAAATGAGTTTGATGAATAATAGCATACCCGATGTGCTGACTCATAATTGGAATGGCATCAAAGTCGGAACACTTATTGGCGAATGCCTTAGTGATGCAGTCGAAGAAAAAGCTCTATTCCTTCCTGATATGTGCCCTTTTCAACTGTACAAGCTTGGCCAAACTCTTCTCATAACCCAAATTGGCCATGAGATGTTGTAGAACAGGTTCCTCCGCTGTTGAGAAAATGCAGCCTTCTGGTAAGTGGGGAGCTTTACGAACTGCTCCAGGAGTTACCACATGCTCAACATCATTCACTTCAAAGATAATGCTTGGAGTGCCAGTAGCACCACCATTATCAAAATGCCCAGTCCGCCAGAACGTCAGAACTTGGCTTGAAATGACTGGAGGTTGGGTCAACGCATACCCAATCTCACTGAGTGCTAGAAGATCTTGCATAAAGTGCAAATCAGATGGCACTTCAGCCTTGTTCAAGATTGCAGCATAGTTGTTGGGAACAAACTTGGCTCCATCTATAATCAAATCCTTAGGTGCCATGAGAAATAATGGAGAAATTAGGTTGCCTGTAAGGTTTTTGATAAAGTGTCTGTACGAAAAAGCGTCAGTAGATGAGAGAGAATTAAAGTAAAGAAAGAGAGATAAAATATAAAAGTAAATAAAAAAATTTACAATCTTTTCTCTCTTTAACTTATACACGGTAGAAAAAGTAACCGTTGGTACACCTGTCAGACATGCAGTAGTAAAGGATAATTAATGGGCACAGGAATTCAGTAATCATGACTTATCACATGCAGTTTTTCAAGGAAAAAACCGTTTCACTTACCAAGTAATCCCATTAATCAAGGTAGTTCAGTTTTATTTTAAAATTTAAAACTGTTCCCACTTAATAAATTATTTTTATTGCAAGACCAATATTCTGTAAAAATATGACCAAGGAGAGAATGACCATAAAGAAACCAAGTAAACAAATACTGCCACGTCAGAATCAGAACTTGATTTGTATCAGAGCTAAAAAGGTCATCAAAATATGGTATTATCAGGATTTAAAAATTCATCAGAATATCAAACGACTCAGAGACAAAATCTTGCATAAATATAAAATTTCATTAATATATTGAGCAAATACATTTCATGAAATTTATATTACATTACAAAATTACAAGATTGTCCTAAGCTACAAATCTTAACATCAACAGCTTTTGTCCTGAGCTAAGAAGCCACACAAAGCTGATGGTGAAGAGAAACAGGTAGGAAAAAATTATTTCTTCTTCCAACTCTCAACAAAAAGAACAGCAAGACGAATAATACGCTCTTGCTGGCGGAGAGCTTCCAACCGTTCCTCTTTCAGTCACTCAAGATGGCGATGGTAGTCCATGTAAAAGAATAAGAGGTCTGTAAGGACCTCTTGGGGAACCGAGTCCCAAATCTCATCAATAATGGTAGTGATATGTCATTCCTGCTGCCATTTTGTACACCTCATGGTGAGAGTGAAAGTATCATAGTTCACAGCTAAGTCGTAATGAACCATGGTTGTGATGAGAGAAAAAGAAATGAGTTTGAGAGTTTGAGAGAAAATGAGAGATGTGTTGGCTGAAATGAGGTGTTGGTTTATATAGCCAATAGAATGCCAAGAGACACAAGAAAAATTGAATAGTGATAGGTAAAATTAATTCTACCTCGTCTCCCTAGACTGATGAGAATAAAAACAGCCATTGGAAGTTTAAAACAGGATTTAATGCGCACACGAAACAAGTAAAAATTACTGTGCACAGACGTGTACCACTAACCCAAATTATATTGACTGTGAATATCTCACCCAAACATATTCTAATTTTAAATAAGACTGTTTCAGATTTTAACCACAACTAAGTCAAGTAAAGAATCAGAGTGTAATATCAGAACTTAGACTTATATCAGAACTTAACAATCATCAGAACATGATTTCTAAACTCGAAAAATGAATGGCTATTTCTGTAATTCTTCACACAAATTCTGATTTCATTTCTTCAGAACTTAATCATCAGAACTTTCATCATAACTTGTCCTCAGAATTTATGTAACAGGCACTTAAACGTTCATCTAAAACACCATTTATCACCACAGTAATTTTCATCATTCATATGGAGTGTATCTGTGTGCAGTAAGCTAAATATCAGATAAAGATTAAAGTCTGATTCACTTCAGTACATCTTAGAAATAAGGCATAACTAAGAACTTTTCTCAAAATCTGTCATGATTCTGAAGTCTACTTTAGAATGAGTTCATGCATGAGTCCACCTCAACTGTTTTGTGCTCATTTTATGCATCTTTTGAAATTCCATTTTACAGTGGCTTCTCAGTGTAAGTGAGTCACGACTGCTTGTCAGAATTTATGCTATTATCAGAGTATTTCTCCAGTAATCATAGAGTGTGAAAAGTCACCAAGAAAAATATTTATTTTTGCTTTTCTGATGCATATTACTTAAAACCAGCAATGCACTTGGTTCTTCCCTTCCACAGTTTTTACTCTAGATCTCAAAGGAGTACCTGATATTTATTTCTTTTTCTTTTCATTTTCTTTTGATAAGTGAGGCTTATCAGCACTTAGGACATTCACCAGATTTACTAACATCAAAACTTAACAGATGAGAAGCATTATTCTAGTTTTTGACTTAGTAATAAGATATACAAAGTAAACTTAACTAAGCTCAATATCAGAATGTGCTTGTGTCAATAGATTTCCACATAAACAATTACTTCAAACATGGGATTTGTTAGTATATTAAAGACTACTAGGTCAGCATCTAACATTTTTATTCTCTATTATGGATAAAAAACTAAGGTTATTATTTGCTGTATTTATTACTAAGATTCGGGAGCTCAAGGCCTTTAATTGCTGCTCTCGTGTTTCGTGGCTCGATCTGCCTTTACGAGATGCCTACGTATCTCTGTGAATTAGAGAATCAAGCCAAAAAACGTAGTTCTGATTGGTGGGGGTGAGACCCCTTATATAGATGTCGGGAGTCCTTGAATTGGACTTGGTATAGGAGACTTGGTGGGCAAGTCTCATAATTAGAATGGACTTTGGAGTCCTAGATAAAAGGAAACTGATTCCTTATCCTTTTAGGTCCCCTTGAGGCTAATTTATAAGGATTTATATCCTTATCGGGACTCTTCTCAATAGCTGATTTTTCCCTTATTAATTAATTACGAAATTAATTAATAATCAGGGCTTTTGGGCCTTCTTTATTTCATCAGGCCTGATTTGGTCCATCAGGTTTAACCTTTCTGGTCTGAGTATCATATATCTTTTTATTGGGTCTAGCAGCCCACACCTTGCAGTATTTAATTATACTATCATAATTTATTTATCCCTATCATTTGCCCCCCAACTTTTGGGAAACATTGATTAGGTTTCGCAGAAGTTAAATCTATTCGTTCCCTTACAGGGTTTCGTTTCTCCGTAAAGTGTGGAGCGACCTACACATTTACAATGAATTTTCCTTTTATTCAGGAATTATCTTGATTTCCAGGAATTTTTCCCTTAATTTCTGGGTTTTTCCCTAATTTTCTGGAATTTATCCTTAATTTCTGGATTCTTCCCTAATTTTCTGGAATTTATCCTTAATTTCTGGATTCTTCCCTAATTTTCTGGAATTTATCCTTAATTTCTGGATTTTTCCCTAATTTTCTGGAATTTATCCTGATTTTTCCTGGATTTATTCCTTATTCCTGAAAATATTAGTATTTTTCAGAAATTATTTAAGGAATTTCCTTATTTTTCCTGGATTTATTCCTTATTCCTGAAAATATTAGTATTTTTCAGAAATTATTTAAGGAATTTCCTTATTTTTCCTGGATTTATTCCTTATTCCTGAAAATATTAGTATTTTTCAGAAATTATTTAAGGAATTTCCTTATTTTTCCTTCTTTTTTCTTCCTTTTCTTTTTTTTTATACAGATTTCGACCAGGAATCCATTCGACCAGGATCCTGGTCGAATTAACCTTCATATTGCCCTGGTCGACAGGGTTTCGAGCAGGATGTCTTCGACCTTAATTCCTGGTCGAATTTCGGCCAGGATTTTCTCCCCCTTTTTCCTTTTTTTTTTGTTGTTTTCGTCGACTAGGAATTTTCTTCCCTTTCGGTCAGGATTCCTGTCCTTTGACCGAATTAACCTTCTTTTATTGCCCAGGTCGATGTAAATTCGGGCAGGATCCATTCGACCAGGATCTTGCCTTGCTTTCTGGTCGACAGTTTTTCTGGTTTATTCGTTCTCGATCAGAATTCTGACCCTTTCGGTCAGGAACTAATATTTTGACCGATTTAAACTTCATTTCGTGCCTTGATCGAAGCAATTTCGACCTCCAACATTTCGACCAGGATTTATTCTAGCATTCTGGCCGAATGAATTTGTTTCTTGACCGAATTAGCTCCCTTTTTATCCCTGGTCGAAGCCTATTCGACCTCAAGCATTTTGATCAGGATTTCCTCATGATTCCTGGTCGAATTGGGTCATGTTCCTGATCTTTTTATCCACTTTTCCCTGGGCTTTATTTTTGGGCCACCTTCACTTAGATGGGCCTTTTTCTTAGGCTTGTATTTAGGAAAGTATTTAGGCCTCAATCTTTGTCTTTTTAATCAATTTTTGGGCCCTTTTTCCGGGCCTTTATACTTTTGGCCCGTTATGACTGGATTTTGGCTTATGGGCTTTTAACCTCAAATATCTGGGCCTTTTCTGGGCTTTTGTTTTTATTGGGCCCATCCTTAGGCCTATTTATTCAACTGGGTTTTTATTTTAAGCCCAAGCTCCAAATTCTTCTGGATTTTTCTGGATTCTTCCAGATTCTTCAAAAAAACTCAAGTTTTCTTCTGATTTTTGCTAGAATTCTCTTGAATTTTCCAGGAATTTCCTGGATAATTCCAGAACCTTCCAACTTTTGGGCCCAAATGGGCTTTTTAAGGCCCATTATCCACTTTTTCTTCCTATATATAGGTGGGGAGAGTGTGCATTCAATTCACACTCTTCACTCTTCATTTCATCTCAAACTTTCTCCCCTTCCTTTCTTCCCTTAGCTTTTAGCATTTCCTTTCCCAAATCCCTTCCCTTAGTTTTCCAGCTTCAGGCTTTTTCCAGCTCATTAATGGCTGACAAGAATTCCGAGAGGGCGGCAAAGATAGCCTCGGCTTCAAAACGAGGTAAGGATATCGTGATCCGTTCTTCATATATGTCTTTAATCGATATAATTAACACTAGGGGGGATGAATATCCCTCCACTGCACATCTCGATTCCTTTAATCATTGTAATACTTGGCACAACATAGATTTCGATAAACTAAATGCCCGTTATAACGTCCTTCCTCCTCTTAGATTAGTTCCAGTCTCTGGTGGTGACCGTACTTGCCACTGGAGACCCGACACTCTCTTCATTTACACAGATGCCCTTAATGTTGGGCTTAGGTTTCCTTTCCACCCTTTTATTCCTGATCTTTTAGCTGATTTACAAATCAACCCGTGTCAGCTTCCTCCAAATGCCTGGAGGAACATTTTATGTTTTATGGTTTGCTGCCTTAGGGAGGGCTGTCCTCTTTCTGTAGCTGTTTTTAGGAAGGTCTTTCAGTGTTACAATAGCTCTTCCAGTATCTGTGGCTGGGTCTATGTCAAGCAAAGGCCCAAAAGTAAACATATCTTTAACGGCGCCTCTATTCCCGATAACAATCAAAATTGGAGGAATAGTTTCGTTGGGTTACATTGGGAGAATGGTGACTGGGGCACACTTTTCCGATCTTCCTTCGGGAAGGTCAGTGATGGTAGCCTCAAATCCATTCACTTAACTCCTGAGGAAACTATTATTTATAATGGTCTTACTCAGGACGATGGCACTACCACCAGCTGGACTCTTTTAGAGGAGTTCTCCCTCATTCACGTGGGACTATCCTCTGTTTCTCAACAGGGTAATTTTCTTCCCTTATCATCTTTATTTCGTTTCATGCATTATTAACATCACTTATTTTGTCTTTTGATTTATTTTGCAGCTGCTAAGGAGATCAACGAGGACAATGTACCTCTCGTTGAAGAGACTGCTAGGATGAAAAAAGCCCGTCTTACAGGCCTAGATACCTGAGGGAAGGCCACGGAGCCTAGTTTCTTGAGAAAACACAAGGAGCCTATGGGGGAGGCTTCAGCTGAAGTAGCTGAGGGCCACAACGCTCCCATCACTGCTGCTGTTCCTGCTGCTGCTGCTACAGGCGCCTTCCAGCCTCTCTGGGGATTTCGCCGAGGGGATACCGTGGTTGGATCCACGAAGCATGCATGGGACTGGTCCTACCATAGCGTGACTCCCAAGGACTTTACTGATGTGGTGGCCACCCCTGATCTTGAGAGGATTAAGCTCATGGGAGCTCAGTCTCTAGCTTCGGTATGCCTTCTCTTTTTTGAACTTATCTTTCGTTCTTGTAGCATTTTCTTGCCTTATACTTTGTTAATTGCTTTATTTCAGTCTAACGCCTACTTTTAAGGCGCTGTGAGGCAAGCCGAGTCATGGAAGCGGGCTTCTGATAAGGCCGATAATGCCCTCAGGAGGCAACAGAAGAAGTATGCTACCCTGGAGAAGAAGCTCAAGCGCAAGGAGGAAGAACTCGGAGAGTCTAACGCCGAGCTGGTGGTACTTCGGGCGGAGAAGGATAAAGTTATAGACAACTATCTGGACTCGGAGGAGTTTGCCCAATCCATGAGGATTAGGGATGATTCAGTCTTTCCCGGGTTTTTTAGGACTGGTTGGGACACGGCCCTTGGGACCGTGAACGAGGCTTGTCCTGATATTAACCCGGCGGACTATGTCTGCCCTGATGACGAGGCTTTGCTGCAGAGGTTTCGTACCCGAGTAGTTGTCTCGGGTCATGTTCCTCAGGATCCACTCCTTCCTCCTCCCGAGTCTTCTTCCAGACCTGCTGATGACGATAGCTCTTCCTCCTCCTCCGAGACGACAGAGACATCCAGAGAGAGCGGAGAGGACGATGATATGGATGCCGAGGGTACTTCAGCTCCTTAGAGCTTTTTCAGCCCTGTGTGGCTTGTTTTTTTTATCCTATTTTCGAGACTTTATTTATCGAACTTTTGTAATATCTATCAGATCTATTTTATTTATCACCTTTTATGCTTGCATCCATGCATTTGGTTTTTATTTGTTAGGCCACAAACATACTTTGAAGAACTCATGAATTTCATAAAATTGTCTGGGATTCGTCCCTTACACAAGTAATAAAACTAAAACATATAAATCCTAAGCAAGCAAAGCTTCAAGGTGCTTTTCAACCTACTCGCCATCCTGATGAGTGAGAATCGTATCCGGCAGCCCTACACATAGTAAACCTTCAGGTTTTGTGCATGCCAAGTTCTCGGGACTTCAAAACCATCCATAGTCTCTAGCTTGTAGGTTCCTCTACCTTGAACACTCTTGACTCTGTACGGCCTTTCCCAATTCGGGGCAAGCTTCCCTTTTTGTCCTACATCAGATGCTTCTATCTTCCTCAAGACTAGATCACCTTGTTTAAAAAACCTTTCTTTAACCCTTAGGTTGTTGTAGAATGAAGCCTTTTTCTGATATTCTACTATCTTTGCATGTGCCTTATCTCGCACTTCATCGATCAGATCCAGGGCTAACCTCTGCCCTTCCTCATTTTCTTCTTCATTGAAAGCCTGAATCCTTGGAGAGGAATGTGATATCTCTACTGGAACTACTGCTTCTGCCCCATATGCCAACATGAAGGGAGTTGCTCCTGTCGTGACTCTACAGGTAGTCCTATTGGCCCATAATATGGGAAGTATCTCATCCACCCAATTATTTCTTGACTTCTCGATCCTTTTCTTTAATCCATCCAGGATTATTCGATGTGCTACTTCTGCTTGCCCATTAGCTTGTGGGTGAGCCACAGAGGTGAACCGTAACTCAATTTCATTTTCTTCACAATACTTCTTGAATTCCTTGTTATTGAATTGTGTTCCATTGTCAGTGACGAGGATACGGGGAATTCCATATCAGCACATAATGTTTTCCCACAGAAATTGTGCAACCTGCTTAGTTGTGATTTTGGCCAAGGGTTTGGCTTCAATCTACTTGGTGAAATAATCAATGGCTACAGTTAGAAACTTCCTTTGTGTCATGGCCATAGGGAAAGGCCCCAGGATATCCATCCCCCACATAGCAAAGGGAATGGGCGAGTTAATAGATGTCAGCATCTCGGGAGGTTGTCTAACAACAGGTGCATGCTTCTGACAGCGGTCACACTTCCTCACATATTCTTTGGCATCAGCCATCATTTCTGGCCAATAAAAGCCTAGACGAGTTATCTTATGAGCCAAGGCCCTGCCCCCCAAGTGTTGTCCACAAATACCTTCATGCACTTCTTCAAGAGCCAAGCGTGCCTCATCGGGCCTGAGACACCTCAAGTAAGGAACCACGAAAGATCTTTTGTAAAGAATCCCATCTATCAAAGAGTACCTTAGTGCTCGAACAGTTAACTTCCGTGCTTCAGTTACATCGCTTGGCAACCAACCAGTTTGAATGTGAGCCTTAATGGGATCAATCTATGACGTCCCCAGGCCTATGGGAGCCACAAGCTTAACATTTATGCTTCGTGTCTTCAAAACACGGAAGTATACACTTCCTGAACTTTCTTCTATCTCAGATGAAGCAAACTTTGATAGCGCATCTGCCTTAACATTTTCTTCCCTTGGAATGTGTTCAACATGGAATTCATTAAATTGGGTCATCACAGCCCTTACTAGGCGGGCATACTTAGCCATCGTATCATCTCTTGCCTCAAATTCTCCCTTTACCTGGGATATGATCATCTTCGAGTCTCCACGGACCTTTAAATTTTTGACTCTAAGTGTCCCAGCTAGACCAAGGCCAGCTATCAGGGCTTCATATTCTGCCTCATTATTTGTGGTTGGGAAGTCTAGCTTCATAGCATACTCAATCAAGAACCCATCAGGGCTTTGCAAAACCAACCCTGCTCCACTGGAGTTTGTTTTTGATGCTCCATCAAAATAGAGAACCCAATATTCTTTCTCATCCTTCTCTTTGCCCCCATTATCGACTTCCTTGTCTTGAGGTATGGCATCTTCCTGCCCCCCGACTTCTTGGTTGGGTATAGTACATTCTACCACGAAGTCAGCTAGTGCCTGGGCTTTTATTGCCGTACTTGGCTTATACTTAAGATCGAACTCTCCCAGCTCTATTGCCCACTTAATCAATCTCCCACTTGCCTTGGGACTGTGAATGATATTTCTCAGTGGCTGATTTGTCAGCACCTCAATCTGATGAGCCTGAAAGTATGGACGCAGTTTTCTCGAAGCCATTACCAAGGCTAGAGCAAACTTCTCAATAGTTGAATAATTCAATTCAGCACCATGCAAAATTTTGCTGGCATAGTATACGGGTTTCTGGACTTTCAGTTCCTCCTTAACCAACACCGCGCTCAAGGCGCTCTCTGAAACAGCCAAGTACAAGAATAAAACTTCACTCAGAACTGGCTTGGCCAACAACGGGGCCTGGCCCATATACTTCTTTAACTCTTCAAATGCCTTCTGATTTTCCTCACTCCATACAAAGTCTTTGATGTTCTTTAGTGACTTGAAGAATGACAAGCACTTGTCTCCTGACTTGGAGATAAATAGTCCTAGCGCAGCAACCCTTCCTGTGGCTTCTGAACATCCTTGATAGTTTTTGGTGGTTCTATGTCCAGGATCGCCTTTATTTTATCGGGGTTAGCCTCAATTCCCCTTTTTGAGACCATCAATCCCAAGAATTTTCCAGATCCTACTCCGAAAGCACACTTCGTAGGATTCAACATCATCTTGTGGTACCTCAGGACTTCAAAAGCTTCCCTCAAATGGGTTATGTGATCAGTCTTTACTAGACTCTTGACTAACATGTCATCAACATAGACTTCCATAGTCTTACCGATAAGATCCTTAAAAATTTTGTTTACCAACCTTTGATAGGTGGCTCCTGCATTCTTGAGACCAAACGCCATAACAAGATAATAATAAACACCAAAGTCAGTGATGAATGATACCTTTGGAACGTCATCCTTATGCATTTTGATCTGGTTGTATCCACTAAATCCATCCATGAAACTCAGCATCTCATGTCCAGCAGTGGCATCAATCAAAGTATCAATTCTTGGCAGTGGAAAACAGTCTTTAGGGCATGCATCATTCAGATCAGTAAAGTCTATACACATCCTCTACTTTCCATTAGCCTTCCTCACCATTACAGGATTTGCTAACCACTCCGGAAATTGGATCTCCTCAATGAAACCAGCCTCTAAGAGCTTTTCTACTTCCTGTTTTATAGCCTCTTGTCTTTCTGGGGCAAAATTTCTTTTCTTTTGTTTTACTGTCTTCCGGCTTGGATCCACGTTTAACCTGTGAGTAATCAACTCCGGGTCTATGCCTGGCATATCAGCCGCTGACCATGCAAAAACGTCACTATTTTCTTGCAAAAATTTCACTATCTTCCCTCTAAGGGGCTCCTCTAACGTGGCTCCAATGAAAGTCACCCTTTCAGGATTCTCGGGGTCTAAAGGAACCGAAACCAATTCTTCTACTGGCTTTCCTCTCTTCTCGTCATTTTCTCGGACATCCATATCTTCAATAGGAAGAACCTGCCCCCCGACTCCATCTGCCCTCAAAGAGGCCACGTAACAACTTCTAGCCATTTTTTGATCTCCTCTCTCTTCTCCAATCCTGTTTCGGGTGGGAAACTTCATGACTGAATGGTAGGAAGAGGGGACTGCCTTGAAGACATGTATCCCTATTCTCCCCATGATAGCATTATAAGTTGAACTAGCCTTTACCACCACGAAATACAGCATCTGCGTTGCTTGCCTTGGTTCCGTACCTATGGTGGTTGGCAACTTGATTATCCCTTCTACAGGACACTCTACTCCAGCAAATCCATATATCGGCATGTTGGTTGGTGTTAACTGGGAATCGTTATACCCCATCCTTAGAAAGACGACATGGAGCAAGATATCCACGGAAGCACCATTATCAACAAGGACCCTCTTGACCGGGCTGTTTCCTATTATCGGTGTTATGACCAGCGGGTCGTCATGAGGAAACTTGACTCCCTCTAGGTCAGAATCATCAAAAGCCAATATTACTTCTGTCCTGGCCCTCTTCGGGGCTTCTCCAACAATATGCATAACCTCCCTAGTATATGCCTTTCTGGAATTTTTGGACAATCCAGCAGCAGTTGGACCTCCAAAGATCGTGTTTATCACAGGTCTTCGAGGGCGTCGCGGTCCCCCAAAAATTGCATTTATAACCGGCCCTCTAGGTTGGGGATTCAGCCCCTGATCGTCTCGGTCCCTCCTACGATCTTCAAAGTTCTTCCTTCCATTATTATTTATGTCCCCTCCTTCTCTAGTATACTTGTTCAATCTTCCTTTTCGAATCAAAAACTCAATTTCGTCCTTCAATTGCCTGCACTCATCGGTGTCATGGCCAACATCTTTATGGAATCTGCAATATTTGCTCTTATCTAGCTTGGCTGGATCAGCCTTCAAGGGCTTAGGCCAACGAACATCTCGATCTTTCTCGATCTCCATCAAGATCTGGCTTCTAGGAGCATTCAGTTTAGCGTATTCGGTGAACTTTTGTCCAAGTCCTCCCTTCTTGGGGGTTGACTCAGGATTTTGTTCGGTTCTAGGATACTTGTCCTTAGCGATATACTCCAAATCAGTTTTTCGCTTCTTGCCTCCAGTGGGCTCATTACTTACTACGGTCTTCCTCATGCTCTCTTCAACCTTGATATACTTCCCTGCCCTCTCTTGGAGCTGCAACATGCTTTCAGGGGGACGTTTGGCCAAGGACATCTTGAAAAACTCATCCCTAGTTCCTTGTTGCAGTGCTATCATAGCTACCTTATCATCAAGGTCTGGGACTTTTAAAGCCTCCTTTGTAAAATGATTCAGGTAATCTCTCAAAGACTCCTTAGCTCCCTGCACAATACTCATAAGAGATGCTGAACTTTTCTCATGGACTCTCCCACTAATGAACTGCTTAATAAAAGCCTGGCTTAACTCTCTGAACGATCCAATAGAGTTTGGGGGCAAGCGGCTGTACCATCTTTGAGCCATACCCGACAGGGTTTGAGGGAATGCCCGACACTTTATAGCATCATTCACGGGTTGCAGCAGCAGTGCATTAGAGAATGTCCTAACATGATTAGCGGGGTCTCCCGTGTGCCATCATAGGCTTTGATAGTGGGCATCTTGAACTTCCTTGAGATATGGGCATTCATTATCTCTTCTGTGAAGGGTGGAGTTGGATCATCAGGATCTCCAAGGGGAAGGAGATTGTTTGGGTCAGTTCTTGGGACAACAGCCCTTCTTCGTACCGGACCATCCAGGTCTATGATAGGAGGAGGATTTCTCCCCCTAGGAGGTATCTGGGGTCTGGTGGCCTGGTGAGCTTCCAAGTCACGCCTCAGCCTTTGGATCTCAGCCTCATGAGCCCTGATCCTCTCCTACACTTCTTGGGGATTCGCCTCTTGGGTGCTTTGAGGGCGTTGCCTTCTATCAGCCATCGGCTCTTTTCCAGGACGCCTCCTTCTTGGGGCCACTTCATCATCTGAAGATTCGGAGTCTCTCTCATCAGTGTAAGGACCAGAAAATTCCCGATCCTCAGGGATAGGAGCCAAACCTCTTATATAGGAGGGTGATTGCCCTCGTGCTTCGCTTCGCCCAGCATGTCCACTTCCTCCAACCTCGGGGTAAAGGGGCATCCCATAAGGGGGGTTAGTAGTAACAACAGTTGAATATTCATACCCGACGGGTCGAGAAGTCACAGGTACATGTATTTGTTGAACTTGAGAATTCGTACCTTGAATATTCGGGGGAGTCGTCCCTTGTGGCTGAGGTTGAGTTGCCCCTATCTGGGCTTCCCCTTGGGTAGATGCATAAGTTGAGTGAGGAGGAATCTCCACGGTTGACGAAATCACCTGGGTTGTCCCTGATGGTGTTCCTTCCTCCAGAGCTCTAATCGTTCTCCGTGTTCTCGCCATGGTTGTTGTTGTGCCTTCCCACAGACGGCGCCAAATGTTATGGATAAAAAACTAAGGTTATTATTTGCTGTATTTATTACTAAGATTCGGGAGCTCAAGGTCTTTAATGGCTGCTCTCGTGTTTCGTGGCTCGATCTGCCTTTACGAGATGCCTACATATCTCTGTGAATTAGAGAATCAAGCCAAAAAACGTAGTTCTGATTGGTGGGGGTGAGACCCCTTATATAGATGTTGGGAGTCCTTGAATTGGACTTGGTATAGGAGACTTGGTGGGCAAGTCTCATAATTAGAATGGACTTTGGAGTCCTAGATAGTAGGAAACTGATTCCTTATCCTTTTAGGTCCCCTTGAGGCTAATCTATAAGGATTTATATCCTTATCGGGACTCTTCTCAATAGCTGATTTTTCCCTTATTAATTAATTATGAAATTAATTAATAATCAGGGCTTTTGGGCCTTCTTTATTTCATCAGGCCTGATTTGGTCCATCAGGCTTAACCTTTCTGGTCTGAGTATAATATATCTTTTTATTGGGCCTAGCAGCCCACACCTTGCAGTATTTAATTATACTATCATAATTTATTTATCCCTATCATTCTCATTGGATTGAATAATTACAGAAACATTTATATCACTATCAGAGTTTAGAAATTCATCTCAGACAACAATCAGTACTTAAGCAAATTTTTAATAGCACAGAATACACAAAGATAGTAATATCTGTAAATACTGATCATAAAATCTGATGCATCAGAACAAAAGCTAAGCAGATTTAGAGAAAGAACCTGAAACCATTCAAAGTTCATTTACCAATCTTGTAAAAGTAGCTTCACATAGTGGTTTTGTGAAGATATCTGCTAGTTGTTGATCTGTTGGAACAAAGTGTAATTCCATTGTACCTTCATCCACATGTTCCCTTATGAAGTGGTAACTTATGCTGATGTGCTTTGTCATTGAGTGTTGAACTGGATTACCTGTCATAGCAATAGCACTTTGATTATCACAGTAAATAGGGATTCTAAAATATGTTAACCCATAATCCAGTAACTGATTCTTCATCCAAAGAATCTGTGCACAACAGCTTTCTGCAGCAATATACTCTGCTTCTGCAGTTGATGTGGAAATTGACTTTTGTTTCTTGCTAAACCTTCTACCAATCTGCCTCCAAGAAATTGGCAGCTTCCACTTGTGCTTTTCCTGTCAATTTTGCAACCTGCAAAATCTGCATCTGAGTAACCTATTAGTTTAAAGTCTGATTCTCTAGGATACCACAATCCCAGATCAACTGTTCCCTTAAGATACTTGAAAATTCTTTTCACAGCTTTCAAGTGAGGTTCTCTTGGATCTGCTTAAAATCATGCACAAAGACAGGTAGCATACATGATATCAGGTCTACTAGCAGTTAGATAGAGTAGTGCGCCAATCATACCTCTGTAATCAGTAATATCTACTGATTAACCAGTATCCTTTTCCAATTTTGTTGATGTGGCCATGGGAGTGGATGCACTTGAACAATCTTGCATTCCAAATTTCTTCAGCAAATTTCTGGTGTACTTGGTTTGACAAATAAAAGTGCCTTCTTCTTTCTACTTGACTTGAAGGCCCAGAAAATAGTTAAGTTCCCCCATCATACTCATTTGATATCTTGACTACATTAGTTTGGCAAACTTCTTGCAAAGTTTCTTATTTGTAGAACCAAAGATGATATCATCAACATATATCTGAACCAAAAGTAAGTCCTTTCCATGGTTGAGGTAGAACAGAGTTTTATCAATAGTTCCTCTGTTAAATCCACTTTCCAGAAGAAACTGAGCTAAAGTCTCATACCATGCTCTTGGAGCTTGCTTAAGGCCATAAAGTGCTTTATCAAGCTTGTAGACATGATTTGGATATTTGGGATCTACAAAGCCTGGAGGTTGTTCAACAGATAATTCCTCTTCCAATTCTCCATTGAGAAAAGTACTTTTCACATCCATTTGAAAGACAGTAAACTTTTTGTGAGCAGTATAAGCCAAAAATATCCTTATGGCTTCCAATCTAGCAACTGGTGCAAATGTTTCATCATAATCAATTCCCTCATGTTGAGAATATCCTTTTGTAACCAGCCTTACTTTGTTTCTTGTAATTATGCCATCACTATCAGTTTTGTTTCTGAACACCCACTTTGTACCAACAACAGATCTGTTCTTTGGTCTTGGCACTAGGGTCCATACTTTGTTTCTTTCAAATTCATTTAACTCTTCCTGCATTGCTTGCACCCAATCAGCATCTTGAGGAGCTTCTTCCACTTTCTTTGGTTCAGTCTGAGAAAGAAAAGAATTATAGAGACATTCACTTGAAGTAGATGTTCTAGTTCTGACACCTGCATCAGGATTTTCAATAATTAAGTCAGGTGCATGTGATTTAGTCTACTTCCTTGCAGATGGAAGGTTTTCTCTAGAACTGGATGCTCCCCTACAATCCATGCTATCTTCATCAACATTTTTTGATGCTCCCCCTGAAACTATGCTCTCTGAGTTGGATCCTTCAGAATTTAAGTTTTCAGAACTATCAGAACTTGGCTTATCAGAACTTGATGAATCAGAACTTGAAGAGCCAGTTGTATGTTCTGATGCTTCTTGAGATGTGGTTATATCTTCAGTATGTTCCCCCTGCACATGTACATTTTCCTTTGGCGTAGTCACCATAGTTTCAATAACATCAGAGTTTGCAGTAACATGATTTAGACTGTCAGGATTTTCAGTATCAGAATTTAAGTCTTCATTTTTGAATCTCAGCTGATCATGATCATTGAAATCTTCAAGTCCAGTAATCTTCTTATCATCAAAGGAGACATTGATAGATTCCAAAACAACCCTTGTTCTTAAATTGTAGACTCTGAAGGATTTTGTGGAAAGTGGATATCCAACAAAAATTCCTTCATCGGCTTTTAAATCAAATTTGGATAGCTGTTCAGGGTGAGTCTTAAAAACAAAGCATTTGCATCCAAATACATGAAAATACTTCAGATTTGGCTTCTTTTTCTTCACCATCTCATATGGTGTCTTTCCATGCTTGTTAATGAGTGTTGCATTCTGAGTAAAACAAGAAGTATGCACAGCTTTAGCCCAAAAATAGGTTGGCAGCTTTGCTTCATCAAGCATTGTCCGTGCAGCTTCAATAAGAGTTCTATTCTTTCTTTCAACAACTCCATTTTGTTGTGGAGTTCCAGGAGCAGAAAATTACTGCTTTATTCCATGGTCTTTACAGAACTCTTCCATAATCAAATTCTTGACCTCAGTGCCATTATCACTTCTTATTATCTTCACAGAATCTTTGACCAATCTATCCAGTTGCTTGACATGATCAATTAAGATAGATGCAGTTTCACTTTTTGTGTGCAAAAAATATACCCATGTGTATCTGGTGAACTCATCCACTATGACCATAGCATATTTCTTCTTTGCAATAGACATGACATTCACTGGACCAAATAGATTAACATGTAATAGGTGATAAGGCTCAAGAATTCATGATTCAGTCTTGCTCTTGAATGAAGATTTTCTTTGTTTAGCCTTCTGACATGAATCACAAAGGCCATCAGGAGCAAATACTGATTTTGGCAGTCCTCTCACAAGATCTTTCTTGACCAGTTCATTTATATTGTTGAAATTTAAATGAGAGAGTTTCCTGTGCCAATTCCAGCTTTCTTCAATTGATGCTCTACTCACCAGACAGATTGTAGACCCATCAGTACTTGTTGAAAGCTTGGCTTCATAAATGTTACCATGCCTGAATCCTTTCAGAACAACTTTGCCTGTAGATTTGCTTACAACTTCACAGTGTTCTTCAAAGAAATCTATATGATAACCTCTGTCACAGATTTGACTAATACTCAGCAGATTGTGTTTAAGTCCTGAGACCAGAGCTACTTCTTTAATGATGACATTCCCAAGATTGATATTGCCATATCCCAGTGTTAGTCCAATGTTGCAATCTCCATAAGAAACACTTGGGCCAGCCTTCTCCACAAAGTCTGATAGCAGGGCTTTATTTCCAGTCATATGTCCTGAGCATCCACTGTCCAGAACTAGGATGTTTTTCATATTTCCCTGCAATCACAAAGACCACTAATGATTAGTTTTAAGGACCCAGACTTGCTTGGATCCTTTGGCCTTATTAGGTTTGTTAACATTTACAGCGGATTTAACATCAGAGTTTATGTTAACATTTTTCTTATCAGCATTTACATTATCAGACTTTGTATCAGAACTTACACTAGAAGGAACAATGCTAACTTTCTTTAAAGAAGGTTTAATTTGATAATAATCATAGTACAAACTATGATATTCCTTATAACTATAAATGGAATGCCATAAACTACCACAATTAAAATAAGGATTTTGTGGCCTATATCTAATAGACCGACTCTTAACTCCTAACTTTGAAGGTAAGAAGTTTATGTTCTTATTCTTCCTGCAAAAAGAAGCCAGATGGTTAAAACTTCCACAGTTATGACATGTTTTTCTAGGAGCATTAGGAACAGGCTTATAATCATTGCTTTTATTCACACCTTCCTTTCCATTCCTATTTTTCCTAGGTGACTTTACCTTGTTTACATTCTTAACATCTTTCAGCTTTTGCTTAAGCTGCTTCTTTGTCATTAAGCCTACATTTACTTCAGTTGTCTCTTTCTGTTTTAGTTTGTCAGAAGTTAATTCCTCTTTAACTTCTGATTTCTCAGTATCAGACTTTACAGCTACAAACTTAACAGGTTTTAATTTTGGCTTTTGATTAACAACTATAGGCTTAATTTCTACAGTTCCTTTATCATTCTTATCATCTCCATAACCTAAGCCCTCTTTCCAGTTTCCACTACTTAACAAATTTTGAGTTGTTCTGCCAGAGTTAATCCAAGTCCTGATAATCTCTCTTTCCTTTTTTAACTCAGTTTTTAGAGATTCATTCATTTTAAGTACTCCATCCCTAACATAGAAAGCATCATCTCTATCTTTCTGAGTTTGATGGAACATGACTAACTCTTTTTCTAAATAATCATTCCTCTTTCTACAAGCAAGATTTTCAGAAGTTAATCTTTCACATGTTAAAGTTTGATCTCTATAACTAATGAACATGGTTTTAAGATATCTTATCAACTCATTAATATCATCAGTATGAAAGGCATAAGTAGTTTGAGGTACCTTTAACTCAGCAGCTTCAGAACTGCTATCAGCATTTGCCATATCAGCATTTGCCATCAAGGCATAGTTCTCCTCACTTTCAGAATCTGAAGTGTCTGTCCAGCTTTTCTTCTTTGTGACAAGAGCCTTTCCTTTGTCACTCTTCACTTTCTTGCAATAAGGAGATATGTGGCCTTTCTCACCACAGTTGTAGCATTTGACATTTGTGTAATCTCCTCTGTCAGACTTCCCTCCTTTGCCTTCAGATTTTCTGAAATTCTTCTTATCAGAACTTGCACCTTTCCTGGAAAACCTCTTTCCATTCCTGAACTTTTTGTATGCAATCCTTGTGATTCCTTTCACCATAAGAGCGCACAGCTTCATCATCTCTTCATCAGCATCCATCTCAGGCAAGCTTTCAGTTTCTGAGTCATCATCACTATCAGAATTTGATGACTCACTTTCAGACTTTGTGATGAGCACTTTTCCCTTGCCTTTCCTTGAGGTAGCTGCCTTGGGGGATTCTTCTTCAATCTTAAGAGCAATTATCCTTGACTTTCCTCCTTTACACTTTCTTCTTTGTTCCATCTCAAGTTCATGAGTCTTGAGCATCCCATAAATTTCATCAAGAGTTGTTTCTTCAAGATTATAGTTGTCTCTTATAATTGTTGCCTTCAAATCCCAACTTTCAGGAAGAGCTAACAGGAATTTAAGGTTTGAATCTTCAAGATCATACTCCTTATCAACCAGTGACAAATCATTCAAGAGTTTGAAAAATATGTCAAATAGATCAGTCAATGACTCATTAGCCTTTAAGTCAAAGTGTTCATACTCTTGAGTGAGTATTGTCTTCCTGTTCTTCTTAATCGAATCAGTTCCCTGGAACCTTGTCTCCAAGGCATCCCATATCTCCTTTGCAGTCTTGCAGTTAATGTAATAACCCCAATTTTTGGAAATTTTTGAAACCCTTATGAATAGTAATTTTGCAAATTATGCTGAATGAGAAAACTTTTCATGCCACACTATGTAGGGGTTCTGTTATGGATATTCTGAGATTTTATTGGTACTCTATATGGTATATAAGTGTATGTAAAGATCGTCAGAATCCAATTCCGAACACTTTGATTTTTTCCCGGAAATCCACTAGATACGGAAAGAATTGAGTATAAGGTAACAAGATAAAAAGGATTTAAATTAAAGGATTATAAGAGAGGATCATAAAAGGATTATAATGTATTGAGAAAGGTTAAGGAAAACCAAGTAATAAGATCCCGGGTATGATCCCTCAAACGATAAACGAAAATGAAAGTTAAGCGAACCGTATAACAGATCAGCGGTCATTAGGCAAACAATTAGGAAGTTAATCAAGGAGGTTAGGGATGATGAGGTCATCCAACCAATAAGAAGAGGGCAAGTAAGGGATGATGGCATCACAAAGTGACATAAGCATGACATAGGAGGGAAGGAGGTGTGGATGAATGATAACCACACAAAGTTCTAGGTTAATAAGGTAATTAACCAAAATCTAAACAAAAACAACCAACCAAAAACAAATCAAAGCAAAACACAAAATCATTTCTTTCTTCAACCAAGGAGCTCTCGGCTTTCCTCCATTTCAAGAAGAAAAATTTTCAAAATCCAAGTTCCAAGCTTCCTTAATTGGTAAGATAATTATCTAGTACTCCTTATGCATTGATATGGCTATCCTATGAGTTTAAGCCTCCAATTCATTCTCAATCTCTTCCAAGAAATCAATGAAGAAGATAATGAATAGTGATTTCAAGATTTTTAACTTGATTTTTCTTGTTTTTCCTTTAAGATGCAAGCATCCCTAAGACATCTCAAGGCTTCTTAAGGCTTCCTAGCTACTCACATCACTTCAAGGAAGGTATAACATCTCCAAACCCTAGATTTACTTTGTATATTAGGATGATTTTGATTGTTATGGTAAAAGAGTAGCTTGATGCTTGTTGGTTTAGAGTTTGGGTTGGAATGGTAGTGAATTGAATGTTGAAATCTTATTGATTGGTTAAAGGACTTCAGTATAGTTTAAATTCAAGTTTAAGAATAAGTATAAATTGTTAACATTGAGTTGATTGGGGCTGTTATGATGTAGTATGGATGGAGTTTTGATTGGGTTGTGAATTGGGATTGATTGGTGGTTGTTTTGGAATGGTTTAAATTTGGGAAATCGCGTAAACATAGCCGTCGTAATGTCCGATTTACTTTAGGCTGTTTTGTTCTTAACATTAGGACCCGTCAAATCACTGCTAGGTGTTTACCATTGCCATTATTAGATAGTTCATGTTACGAGCTTCGTTTTGATATGTAGTTCGTTTGATTCCGATGTACGGTTTAGGAGAAACTGCCATTTTAAGTAACGACGTTTCGCGAACGAATCATTACCCCTCTCCTTACTTTGAAACCTTGGTTAAGGACCTTAAATGACTAATTGGGGTAAGAAACAATTATGTAAAGTGGATTAGGCAGTTGGTAAGGTACTCGCGAAAGAATCGCCTTAAAACCCTTAATGGTTAATTTATTAAAAATGGTGGAGCTGAGGGTACTCGAGCGACTTAAGTAAATCGTTAAGCGCGAAAGCGAACGTTAGGACTCTAAATGGTTAAAGTCTAGTTTCTTAAGCGGCCGGGGTTTAATTCCGACTTATGTTGTTGTTCATAGGTTATCCGACCCACTCTAAGCTTAAGCCTATCCGGGAGCACTCAGGCAAGTTTTCTACCCGTTATACTGTTGTTGTGATGTAAATATATGTATATGCATTATCTTGTGATAAGTGCATGATTGTTATTAGTAAATATTGCGATATATTGGAGCATGTGATATGGTATATATGCATGCTTGTTTCATATTCTTGATTTATATATCTGTTGGTTCAAATGCTCATAGTTGCATAATACTTATGCTAGAAATAAGCAGTAGTTGCGTATACTCTTAGTATAGGGGACCCAAGGTGAACATATTTCTAAACCGGGAGTCGATGTTCCCGAGTATATTATATATATATTTTTATATATATATGGTTATAGTTTTCAAAACTATTAATCGAATAAGGTTTATTCGATAACTTTAACTTTATTTTATTTAATGAATATTATTTGAATATTCATTCGAGGATATTTAACTTTATTTGAATATTATTTGAATATTATATTTAATGATTATTAATTGGATATTCATTTGAGGATGTATGACTCCGTTATTTTATTTAATGAATATTATTTTTAATATTCATTCGAGGTATTATGACTCCGCTTATTATTTAATAATATTCTTTATTTTATTAAAGAATAATGTTTCGATAAACAAACTTATTTTCGATTATTCAAATAAAGATAGTACTTTCGTATAAGTATATCTTTGATTATTTAATATTAATTTCAAGTATGAGTTTTAAAACTTCTACTTCGATTATTTATATAAGGATTATCTTTATGAGAATATTATTTAAATAATAATATTCAGATATTTCTAATATATCGGGACTGATTTATTTTAATAAATCAGCAGTACTCCAAACATTCTTAAAAATGTTTTCGAGTCTTCAAAATGATTTTAAAAGTTAGAGCGGATCCCAAAACTCATTTTTATATTTAAGATCTTCCTTTTAAAGGGGATTTAAATACTCGCTCAAAACCTGAGGGATCCGGCTCTGTGGTGTATTTTATAAATGAATTGATTACTTGCCCAACGTTCGGGAAGTAAGTCCCTCTAATTGAGTCGGCATAAGCGACAGGCCGGGGTACGGTCTATCAAAGTGTAAGTGGCTGGGTGGCAGTCCATCAACGCGTAAGAGGCCGGGTGGCGGTCCAGCACAAGGTCCTTATGTGGCCAGGGTGATGACCGGTGGGGGATTCATCCATCTACTAGTAGAAAAGGTTACTTATTGGTATCTTTGCCTGATCAGCAAGATATCGGGTTTATGCCAAAATTCTTTCCTTTCCAAATTTATTGAATATTGCAACTCTGTTCATACTTTACATGACAGAGGTTTTCAGGAAATGTATGGGAGATATATATGAATATATTTAGATATCGGGACTTAATGAAGCATCTCGTAACTTCATTATTTATAATGATATTTCAAGGATTGAATCTATTCAAGTCTTATCTTGTAGTCTCATCTGGGTGATGAACTTTTGAAACTGATTATAACTTGAACGGTGGTAGTTCAGGTAGTATTCGGATATAAGTATATTGGAGTATCTTGTAACTTCATCTTTTAAACTTATATCTAGTAAATGATTATCTTGTGCATGTCAAAGATTTTCGGAAAAACGTTGAGACAAGGTTAGATATATGAGATCACCTTGCAACGATATTTTTATACAGTTATAAACTGGAACTCTGTGTATATTATACATGTCAGAGGATTTCAAAGATTGTGAAAAGTATATATGTATATATAATGAATATTTTGCGACTTCATCGCTTTAAGATATCAAACTTGGTTCAATTCTTTTGACCAAGACTTTCATGAGTACTATAAGAAGGCTCATATATTGTTAATCATTATACATATTATTTTGGTGGGCTTGCTGCTCACCCTTGCTTTCTTCTTTCATCACACAACAACAGATAGAAAAGATGAACAGGACCAAGCTCCCGATTCGCAAGCGGTTAGAAAACGTTCCGCAGTCTTCTGGAAGCGTTGATGTCGCCGTAGCTGAGGTAGGAGCTACCAATAGGCTAGGTTTTCAACTATTGATGAACCGGACTTATGTATAATATGAATTGTAATAATGGTAAGGAGTATGTAAATTTATTCAGAACTCTTTTAAGGTGTAACGGTTTATAATTGTGGAATATAAGGACTTGTGTTATTTTTTTGAGTGTTCATCTCTGAGACTATAACTTGTGGTGTGTGTGTTTATTGTGGGGTCACAGTACAGAGTAGTTGATTATTTATTAAGATTGGGTATTATTAAGGGAAATAGAACTCGTGACAACCCGGATCCCCGACCCCGGATTTGGGGGTGTTACAGAAATGGTATCAGAGCTAAGTGTTATAAACCTCAGAGATGATGTGACGTTAAGATAATAAGTTCACTAAGATAATAAGAACTCTTGCCAAGTTCATAGTCGGGCTACCTAACGTAGTACTGACAGTTAAAACCCTTACGGGAACCCTTATAAATATCGTGATATTAACATAGTTCGTTCTCGTATAGGGCAGCGGGGCACCGAACCCTGAGGTTCAGGAGCATCAGCATGAGGATGTTTTATTACAAGTTGGAGATCAAATTGTGAATCCGATAGAGTACCCTAATGAGGGACCGGATGAGATTCATATTGAGAATGCTGCGGTTGAGGATGTTATTCCGGAAAAGATTGTGGCTCAGGAGGATCTCATGGAGGATCCTGATGAGAATGAAGAAAGGACTGCTGAGGAATTAATGACCGTAGTCAGGGCGACTACCAGAGCAAGAATGGCCGCGGGGGTGGCACTAGAGGATGAAGAGTTACCAAGGGCACAAAGGTTAATGAGGGCAGAAGGAGTGGGGCCTTCAACGACACCAATTATACCCGTATCAGACCCTCTTTCAGAGGCACCTGTAGACATCTATGAGGTTCCACCAATTCCTGTTCCATCCCCGGTACAGAGCCCAGCACCTACTGAGGAAATGCCACCTTTATCTCCTGCACCATTGTCACCTGATATCGTGCTTGGTTATCCGTTTGGATCTCCTGGGTCTGCGCCACCTGCACCCCATGGACTGCTAGATGCTACCACTCAGGCTTCTCTTATCGCCAATTATCATATAACGTTGGGTGGCCTGTCTGAGGCCCGTAATGTTAGGAGTGATATGTTGGATCGACTTACTGCACCAAGAATTGAGAGCGGGGTACTTCCAGCAGGATTAGCTCATAGCATGGACAGGATTGAGGCTACCACCCGTGTTACAGCTAGAGGCCATCTTGAGGGTCAGATTGATCCAGCTCTACTTGCAACTATCTTGGACCTCATCACCGCTTTAATGGAGCAGGTTAGGGATGTTGTGCGTGCCCGCATTTCTTGATCCATAATAGTGTGCAGAGTCTGAGCAATCTGACAAGAATTTCATGCAGCACCGCTTTTGGAGGATTAGCCTAAGTTATGGATGATTAGCTTTAATGACTAGATGATTATCTATGGTAGTACTTTTGGGATAGAAGCGATCAGATCAAATGATGTAATTCTTTTTAATATGTTCAGTTGTTGTATCCTCGAACAAATGGTTATGTATATATTCATTAATTTCAGTTCAGATCAGTTTGTTTGTGATAAGATCACATTGTTAATTGCACTATTAACACTTAAGAGAGTGTCATGAAGTTTATCGAACTTGAGAATTCATAATTTGCAATCGTGCAAGGACTGAACGATGGAAAGACTTAAGCAAAGTAAGTAAGACAAATATCCAGAGATTCTCAAAAAATTTCCAAGTAATATGCCCCCACAAGGAATAAGATTATGGGCAAACCTTGAATGTGATAATTAGGGAGGTCGCAATTAAGATATAAGGAACCCAGAATATAATAAAGTGGAAAATGAGGATTTTAAATTAAAAGATGACCCCAATTATGGGGAGTAGGAAGAAATATTTAGACTGAGAAAACAGAAGTCGAGCAAGATAAGGAGACCCGGGACGGTACTCCTATACGAAAATTAATGGACCTGTCTAAACAGAACTTATACTTTTATTCCCAACCACCACCTTGAGGAAACAATGTAGTGGGAAATTCTTTCAGGACCTTGAAGTAGCTAAGCTCTCAGAGTTCCAAGAAACAACCTGACCCAGTCGAGGCAAAAGCCTGGCTAAAGGAAATAGAGGAATCATTTGAGATTCTAAATGATTGACGAATCATAAAAGACAGTTTCTGTCACTTACCCTCCTAAGAGAGAGACCACCCGCTGGTGAAAGGCCAAGGAAGGCACGGAGCAAGAGATTATAATAAACTGATTTAAGTTCAGTCAATTGTTTTCAGGAAAGTACTTCCCAAGGTTATGGAGATAGTGTAAAAGCTTTAGAGCCAGAACAAAGGCAGACGAGTATGATGAATTGTGAATCTAAGTTGTAAAAGTTGTCAAGATTCGTTCTAAGGACACGAATCCAGAATGACGGGATGTTTGAAATCAATGCTTATGTTGTGTTGGTTCATGAAATAATGATAAGAGAAAGGAAAATAAAAAGAAACTGAAGTGGAAAGGAATATAAAGGCAATAGAGTTTGAGGAATGATAAAGGAGTTGGGTATGAGGAAACCCTAAAGACTCGTAGCAATAGAAATAGAAAAGTATGTAATCGTTAGGATGAGGGTGATTCACCATGAGTTAAAATTGATGGTTTAAGGCATAAGAGATACATATATTTTATCCCCTGTAAGTTGGGAGGATTCGAGGAAACCTTGAGATAGTTCGAAGGATAAATAATGAGACGCGGATAGACTGAGGAGACAAGGAAGTAAGAAATTAGGAAAATTGGATGAAGGAAGTGACTTTCAAGAATATGAAGCGTAAGACCGGTGGCTTGATACCAGAAAGGGAGACGCCAGGTATGAAAGATATCCCAACATTGAGATGACTGTTGAGATAAACAACAAAAGTAAATAAGGAATTATTAAGAAGAAGTTCGCGTTGAACACGACCAATATCTTCCAGAACATCCTTGTTATCGTTACCAAATTAGGCAAGAAAAGCGGATAACCGTTATTATCTTTTGGAGGCCATATCGATTGACCTCATTTTGAATGCAGGTGTTATTGTGAAAATTAGGCATATACTATCGAGGTGGGAATAATTGAATAAGATAATCTATCAAGGATATATGACTTGATCTATCCATGGAAGGATGCATGTACATTTTTAAAGGTAGAATTAAGGATAGAACCTCGATAACTTGAGATGAATCCTAGGGGAATGCATAAAGGTTGGCATTTCTCCCTTAATAGGGACATCATGAGTTTTGACAGTATGAATTGGAAAGGATTAAGGTAATAACAACCTTTAAGGATCAGTGGAGAAATTTTTCAGAACTATATAGACAATGATTCTGGTATTAATAAATGGTATCTTGATATGCCCTGTATCTAGGGAATACATGAGGAACGATTCAAGGATAACCTTAGAGGTTTTACAAGGAGAAAGGTAATATTCAAAATTCTCAAGAATAGAAATGTTGATAAAGGAAATATGACGTAATTATAATGATGCCAAGTGGGGCACGTGTTAAACCACGAGAAAGTATGGATCGAACCAGTAAGGGTCGAAATTGTTCAGGGCAATTAGGACTTAAGATAAAAGATGTTCTAAGTATGATTGAGAGTCAGTCGTGACAGTGATTAACCTCTAAAGACTGAGACAATAACTTATGGAAAAATGGTGATATTTTTTTTTACTTATCAGATTTGAAGGAAAACATCTTCACATAAGCTGTGATTGAAATGAGGTAGAAAATTTATTTGGAGGTGGTTAAAATGACATTGACTGTAAGGAAATTTTACTATCAGGAAAGGCCAAAGAGGTGGCCGACACTTTAAAGGTAAGAGGATAATTATAGGCGCTTGTGCCAAAGGAATACAGTGATGATGGTTAAAGCTGAAGGTTGTATTATGGTTTGGAAGATTGACATTCCTTCTGATGACTGTGCAATACCCAACCGTAATAGTAGTTGGTAAAGGTTTAATTCGTGTAATCACCATGAGCGGGCTATCTATCTCAGAAGATACTATCTTGAGATAAGCCAGGACCATGTTTCAAAAAGGACTAGACGAACCCTTGAGTTAAGTCTTTTATTTAAGGCATACGATTAAGAATGGTATTTACCTGCTATTATTGCTTTGACTGAAACTCTTCTGCAATTTTATCTACTTCATGTCATGAAAGTACGTCAGAGTTTGGAGTGTTCTTCATGAATTATGATTGGTGGTTATGTTAACTCCTTAGAAGTATTCTATACGACATGTATGGACTCTGTATGGTTAGATATTAAGATTTCATGGAAAGTGAATGACGACAGTAGGTCAGTGGTGGACCATAGTAATGCAGCAATGATTCTGTGAGTAATGAGTTGATTACAACCGTGAGAGTTGTATTGGAATGGATGTTGAGATTGAGTACCACTAATCGGGTCGTGGTAGTGTATAAGTTATCATTGATAGACTAATTAAGTAGAGTATCTACCTATTGAATATTTATTCCCTCTTATGAAAAGAAAGTCGTATTACTATATGAGGAAGATTGCTATGCAAGCATAGAGTTCTAGTAACGATGATGTCTAGAATGAGATCCCAGATTCGATTTTCGATATCGAGGGAGTTTCAAAGGTGATTGTGTATAAGCTCGAGGAAGAGCATGGGTCCATAGAATGATGGACGGAATAGCAAAAATATTTAGGCATGTAAAATACGATGCTATAATACTTGATGTTGATATAAATACATATATGTTTGTTCTCCTATGACAAACCTCTATAGTTCAGAGGTAGATTCCAAGCCAGATATTTTATGGCAATAAATTTTTTTTTTTACGAATATACAATTCTCTTCAGTTCGTTCTTTTCTCTTCTTTTCATTTCATGTAAGCTGAGAAGAACAACCCTTCCAGAAGGGGAGGTATTGTCGAATGACTATCTATCTGTGTGACAGAAGCCTAGTAGGATACCATCTATTGTTTAATTGCTTGTCAAGTACTAAAGGTTGGCCACCTTCTGTACTAACTATGCGATATAACAAGTGTTCATGATCATAGTGATCTCTCAACAAATTCCTTTACTTCTGTATGATTGATCAAACTTTGGGAAATAGAAATAGCTGAAAAAGGAGTAATAAAGTTGTGGTAGTATTCGGAATGGAAACACATTCGTGATACTAAGATTGACGTGGTTATTAAAAGGTTATAGAACGCTAACGAGCAAAAGTATAACCAGTATAATATTAGGAACGGAAGGTAGTAGCGATTACGAACTGGAAAAGAATGGGTATTGAGAAGCAAAAGCTCTAATGCTAAAAGTTATAATGAGAGTCTGTGCAATACACTTGAAAGAAATTGGAATGATCACTTAACACGGATTGAGTTTTCTTACGACAATAGATCATATGTCATTATCGAGATGTCGCCTTATGAGATCCTTGAGGGAAGACAATGTCGATCTCCCTAATGTTAGGATGAAGTTGCAGAGCGCAAGATGCTCGGACCCGCAGTTGTCCAAAGGACCAAGGATATAATAGGTCTAATCAGAGGACGGCTGGTAGTAGCCCAAGATGGACATAAGAAGTATGTTGATTTGACACGAAAGGACAAAGAATAGGAAGTAGGGGACCTAGTGTTTTTAAAGGTATCCCCTTGGAAACCCTTGGAAAGGATTGATGAGATTCGGAAAG
Organism: Apium graveolens; assembly: GCF_009905375.1. Lineage (NCBI taxonomy): Eukaryota > Viridiplantae > Streptophyta > Magnoliopsida > Apiales > Apiaceae > Apium > Apium graveolens. Next base: position 40,259,693 of record NC_133649.1, on the reverse strand, counting down.
AAAGGAAAGCTAAGTCCACAATTTGTCAGACCCTTGGATATACTAAAACATATTGGGAAGTTAGCATACGAGCTAGCCCTACCCCCAACCTGTAGCAAGTTCATAACGTGTTCCACGTATCAATGTTAAGAAAGTGTAATTCGGATGCCAGATAAATAGGGGCATATTAGCGCATAGACATGCAACCCGACGTAACCTATATGGAGAAACCAGGAAGGGTTATAGAGTGAAAAGGAACAAGTGCTTAGGAGAAGGGTTATCAAACTAGGCAGAGTTTGGTGGTAGGACCACAATGTGGGAAAATTTACTCGAGAGTTAGAAAGTGCAATGCTAAGAGAGTATCCCTATTCATTTTCTATCTGATTCCGGGACGGAATCCTTTTAAGGAGGGGAGACTGTAATAACCCCAATTTTTGGAAATTTTTGAAACCCTTATGAATAGTGATTTTGCAGATTATTCTGAATGAGAAAACTTTTCAGGCCACACTATGTAGGGGTTCTGTTATGGATATTCTGAGATTTTATTAGTACTCTATATGGTATATAAGTGTATGTAAAGATCGTCAGAATCCAATTCCGAACAGTTTGATTTTTTCCCGGAAATCCACTAGATACAGAAAGAATTGAGTATAAGGTAACAGGATAAAAAGGATTTAAATTAAAGGATTATAAGAGAGGATCATAAAAGGATTATAATGTATTGAGAAAGGTTAAGGAAACCCAAGTAATAAGATCCCGGATATGATCCCTCAAACGATAAACAAAAACGAAAGTTAAGCGAACCGTATAACAGATCAGCGGTCATTATGCAAACAATTAGGAAGTTAATGAAGGAGGTTAGGGATGATGAGGTCATCCAACCAATAAGAAGAGGACAAGTAAGGGATGACGACATCACAAAGTGACATAAGCATGACATAGGAGGGAAGGAGGTGTGGATGAATGATAACCACACAAAGTTCAAGGTTAATAAGGTAATTAACCAAAATCTAAACAAAAATAACCAACCAAAAATAAATCAAAGCAAAACACAAAATCATTTCTTTCTTCAACCAAGGAGCTCTCGGCTTTTCTCCATTTCAAGAAGAAAAATTTTCAAAATTCAAGTTCCAAGCTTCCTTAATTGGTAAGATAATTATCTAGTACTCCTTATGCATAGATATGGCTATCCTATAAGTTTAAGCCTCCAATTCATTCTCAATCTCTTCCAAGAAATCAATGAAGAAGATAATGAATAGTGATTTCAAGATTTTTAACTTGATTTTTCTTGTTTTTCCTTTAAGATCCAAGCATCCCTAAGACATCTCAAGGCTTCTTAAGGCTTCCTAGCTACTCACATCACTTCAAGGAAGGTATAACATCTCCAAACCCTAGCTTTACTTTGTATATTAGGATGATTTTGATTGTTATGGTAAAAGAGTAGCTTGATGCTTGTTGGTTTAGAGTTTGGGTTGGAATGGTAGTGAATTGAATGTTGAAATCTTATTGATTGGTTAAAGGACTTCAGTATAGTTTAAATTCAAGTTTAAGAATAAGTATAAATTGTTAACATTGAGTTGATTGGGGCTGTTATGATGTAGTATGGATGGAGTTTTGATTGGGTTGTGAATTGGGATTGATTGGTGGTTGTTTTGGAATGGTTTAAATTTGGGAAATCGCGTAAACATAGTCGTCGTAATGTCCGATTTACTTTAGGCTGTTTTGTTCTTAACATTAGGACCCGTGAAATCACTGCTAGGTGTTTACCATTGCCATTATTAGATAGTTCATGTTACGAGCTTCGTTTTGATATGTAGTTCGTTTGATTCCGATGTACGGTTTAGGAGAAACTGCCATTTTAAGTAACGACGTTTCGCGAACGAATCATTACCCCTCTCCTTACTTTGAAACCTTGGTTAAGGACCTTAAATGACTAATTGGGGTAAGAAACAATTATGTAAAGTGGATTAGGCAGTTGGTAAGGTACTCGCGAAAGAATCGCCTTAAAACCCTTAATGGTTAATTTATTAAAAATGGTGGAGCTGAGGGTACTCGAGCGACTTAAGTAAATCGTTAAGCGCGAAAGCGAACGTTAGGACTCTAAATGGTTAAAGTCTAGTTTCTTAAGCGGCCGGGGTTTAATTCCGACTTATGTTGTTGTTCATAGGTTATCGGACCCACTCTAAGCTTAAGCCTATTCGGGAGCACTCAGGCAAGTTTTCTACCCGTTATACTGTTGTTGTGATGTAAATATATGTATATGCATTATCTTGTGATAAGTGCATGATTGTTATTAGCAAATTTTACGATATATTGGAGCATGTGGTATGGTATATATGCATGCCTGTTTCATATCTTGATTTATATATTTGTTAGTTCAAATGCTTATAGTTGCATAATACCTATGCTAGAAATAAGGAGTAGTTGCGTATACCCTTAATATAGGGGACCCAAGGTGAACATATTTCTAAACCGGGAGTCGATGTTCCCGAGTATATTATATATATATATATATATTTTTATATATATATGGTTATAGTTTTCAAAACTATTAATCGAATAAGGTTTATTCGATAACTTTAACTTTATTTTATTTAATGAATATTATTTGAATATTCATTCGAGGACTTATGACTCTGTTTATAATATTTAATGATTATTAATTGAATATTCATTTGAGGATGTATGACTCCGTTATTTTATTTAATGAATATTATTTATAATATTCATTCGAGGTATTATGACTCCGCTTATTATTTAATAATATTCTTTATTTTATTAAAGAATAATGTTTCGATAATCAAACTTATTTTCGATTATTCAAATAAAGATAGTACTTTCGTATAAGTATATCTTTGATTATTTAATATTCATTTCAAGTATGAGTTTTAAAACTTCTACTTCGATTATTTTTATAAGGATTATCTTTATGAGAATATTATTTAAATAATAATATTCAGATATTTCTAATATATCAGGACTAATTTATTTTAATAAATCAGCAGTACTCCAAACATTCTTAAAAATGTTTTCGAGTGTTCAAAATGATTTTAAAAGTTAGAGCGGATCCCAAGACTCATTTTTATACTTAAGATCTTCCTTTTAAATGGGATTTAAATACTCGCTCAAAACCTGAGGGATCCGGCTTTGTGGTGTATTTTATATTCGCAACGAGGTTGCTGTTTTGATAAATGAATTGATTACTTGCCCAATGTTCGGGAAGTAAGTCCCTCTAATTGAGTCGGCATAAGCGACAGGCCGGGGTACGGTCTATCAAAGTGTAAGTGGCTGGGTGGCAGTCCATCAACGCGTAAGAGACCGGGTGGCGGTCTAGCACAAGGTCCTTATGTGGTCAGGGTGATGACCGGTGGGGGATTCATCCATCTACTAGTAGAAAAGGTTACTTATTGGTATCTTTGCCTGATCAGCAAGATATCGGGTTTATGCCAAAATTCTTTCCTTTCCAAATTTATTGAATATTGCAACTCTGTTCATACTTTACATGACAGAGGTTTTCAAGAAATGTATGGGAGATATAAATGAATATATTTAGATATCGGGACTTAATGAAGCATCTCGTAACTTCATTATATATAATGATATTTCAAGGATTGAATCTATTCAAGTCTTATCTTGTAGTCTCATCTGGGTGATGAACTTTTGAAACTGATTATAACTTGAACGGTGGTAGTTCAGGTAGTATTCGGATATAAGTATATTGGAGTATCTTGTAACTTCATCTTTTAAACTTATATCTAGTAAATGATTATCTTGTGCATGTCAAAGATTTTCGGAAAAATGTTGAGACAAGGTTAGATATATGAGATCACCTTGCAAGGATATTTTTATACAGTTATAAACTGGAACTCTGTGTATATTATACATGTCAGAGGATTTCAAAGATTGTGAAAAGTATATATGTATATATACTGAATATTTTGCGACTTCATCGCATTAAGATATCAAACTTGGTTCATTTCTTTTGACCAAGACTTTCATGAGTACTATGAGAAGGCTCATATATTGTTAATCATTATACATATTATTTTGGTGGGCTTGCTGCTCACCCTTACTTTCTTCTTTAATCACACAACAACAGATAGAAAAGATGAACAGGACCAAGCTCCCGATTCACAAGCGGTTAGAAAACGTTCTGCAGTCTTCTGGAAGCGTTGATGTCGCCGTCGCTGAGGTAGGAGCTACCAATAGGCTAGGTTTTCAACTATTGATGAACCAGACTTATGTATAATATGAATTGTAATAATGGCAAGGAGTATGTAAATTTTTTCAAAACAGTGAATTACCCTGTTTGACATTACATTATCAATGGCACTATGCAGCCAGTGTCGTACCTTAGCATCCTTAGCAATTGATGCGATATCTTCAGCAGTGTAATCACTCTTCTCCTTTGGTACAGACTTTGTTGCTTCACCTGCAACTACAACAGCGAGTTTTGTTGGCTTGTGAGGTCCTTCATGGATTCTGTCAAGATATTCTGGATCAGTATCTTCCAGAAACATAGTCATCCTCACCGTCCATATAGGATATTCAGATGGCTTCAGTATGGGAACTCTAATAGCCTCATATCGACTATGGATTTGTGTCTTTGGTGGTTCTTCAGTTTTGGTGGGCTTGGTTGGAGTTTCTGCTTCAGACATGATTGTTTTTGGATCTTAAACTGTTTGTGTGTTAACAGATAGGCTCTGATACCACTTGTTAGGTCACACACACTGTAGAAGGGGGTTGAATACAGTGTATAGCACAATCAAATCGAATTCAAATGACACAAATAACAGAAAACAGACTTTATTCAATGCAATAAACTTTGTTACAATGTGGAACTGTCCTCTCTCAGTGATGAATTAATATCACGAGAGCTGTTAGGGTTACAATGAATAATATTCTCAATAATGATAACACTTATAGTGTAAACCCTATGTATGTGTTTATATACTACACAGTTACAAGATAATCGCTAATTGATATGGAATATAATTCTGCTTCCTAACATATATCTATCAGTTATCTTTTCTACCAAGTATTCCATTCTTCATAGAATTCCTTCTTCATGCATATCTCTTCTTATGTTTGTCTTGATCTTCTTTCCTTTCAATCAGCCGCCTTCCTTATATAAAGTTTCCTTTAAGTCCTGATATTATCTCCTGATAAATATCTCATGAACCTTAAGTACTGATAACTTAAGTTCTGACTTTAGTATAAATGCTGATTTCTGGAAAGTACTGATTTGTCCTAGTTTAAGTAAGATCTGAAAAACTAAACATAAATCATATTAGACATGACACTATCAAATATATCTAACAGACCCATCCTCATAGTAGATTCTTACTTCCCTTAGTGTTACAACCCAAACTCTGAATATTTCCTCAGCTAGTTGTTGAAAGTAGTCTTCATCTGAGATGCACCAGTTTAGAGGTAGAAAATCACTTTATTTGTAACAATTCCGGATGGTCCTCTCAGTAACTTGCACTTTCTTAGGTTTCCTCCCAACAGACTTGTAGTGAACTTTGAGTGATGGCTTGACATTAGGTAGGTTTGTGATTTTCTTGAGAAATGTTTGGCTTGAGGTGATTGGTATTTTCTGAAAGGTGTTAGCAGTTTGTTTGTATAAGAATTTAGGCTTTGAGGTAGGATGTGGTTCAGTGTATGAGTTTGTTGGATTTGAAGGTTGAGCTTGATTTGTTTGGATTTTTAGGGTTTGTTGGTGTGGTCCTGAATTGTCTTGCTTCTTTTTCCTCCTCCTTTCATCTCTCTTCTTGTCATCTCCTTTCTTCTCATCCTGCTTCTTATCCTTGCTGCCAGTTGCTCTTGAAAATTGACTTGGATTTGAGCCAGAAGGTTTTTGTTCATCATGCTTCTGCTCATCATCATCATTGTCATCTTTTAGATTAAATTGAGTAGTTGGCAACATGGTGTCAGAATTCATCAGGTATATGTCTAGGATCTTTATCATCTCTACATTCTCGTGCTTCTTACTCCTTTTTTACTTTATATCGGATTGCAAAGTCATGATCAACCTCATATTAGATCTGACACAGTTTTTAGGAACAAGGAGATGTTTGCATTATTTGGTTGTTAGACAGATGTAGACCACCCCTTTGTTTGGATATAGATAGGCTTTATGAAAAGTTGTTATCTGTGCATTTTTGAGCTCTTTTAGTAGCTGGGTGTCCTTTGGAATAACTGGATTTACTCTTTCAATCATTACATCCAGTTCAAATGCTCTTAAGGTTTTAAGATTTGGAAGAGACACCTGAAGACATCTATCCATGTTACCGTCATTGATGTTCACAATAATTCTTTTCTCTAAAAAATTATCAATTCTCACAACCACTGCCTGATAAAGTTGATATTTTTGGCCAATACTTTCTTGTAGGTGATGTAGTTATTTTGAAGAGACATCATTAGCACTGCAAGAAGTTTACTGAATTCTTGGTCTTGATTTGGTCCTTCTACAGCCTTTAGAAGTCTTTCTTTTCCAACATCATGAGAGACTTGAGCATGTGAAGAGCTTTGACCAATCTGAATAGGCTCTTTAGACTTAGATTTAGTATCCCTGAATTGTTGAATCCTAGCCTCAATCTCCCCCTTAGTCTTGGTGACAGGCATGAGTAGAGGAGTTGGTAATTCTGGCCTAATTTCTTCAGGTAGGGAGGGCAGTGGTATGTTGAGCTTCCCAATGATGGCCCCAAAGCAACAAAGTTCTGCATTTGGAGATGTTTGTGAGAGTCCACCAGGGTTTTTATATCTGATTATAGAATCTTTACTAGAGAAGTCAAAGCCTGGACTTGGGCATTTAGGGAGGCATTTGATGTCTCGAGAGAAGCAACCTGTGCCTTGAGATCTTGAATATCTTTAGTAGAGGAGCTTGAAATATAGATAGAAGTAGATGGTCCAAATGAAGCTTGCACATGCTTCTGTATTTCATCAATGACCAAAGAGAAAGGAGTGTATCTTGTGGCACCCTCCATATAGAACATAACACATAACACATCAATCAGTTCACATATAGCACATAACACATGAGATATTTGATGAAAATACTTTTTCAATGAGGATTTGATGTTAAAATAATTTTTCATATATTTAATATGAATTTTTAAACATTTTTTGGAATTAAAAACGAATCGTTGAATCATTTTAAAATAATAAACAGAGTTCGATTGCCCGAATCTGGATTTAGAATCATTTTATAATTATGGAGCCTCGAAAACAATTTAAAATAATATTTTAAAGCTCGAAACTATTTTTTTAGAATTTTTAAATCAAAATAATTAATTATATCTATTTATATAATTAATTAATAATTAATTAATAATTAATTAAATCAATTAATCAATTAATTTTTGAATTAATAGACCAATTAACTAATTAATTATCAACTAAAATTATTTTACTAATTAATTCCGATTTATATTTGAATTAAAAATAATTTTTTGAATTAAAATAATAATTTTTCAAATTTTTAATAATTAAAATCGAATTTCTATAATTAAAATAAATAGAAAATATGATTTTTTAAAAAATTTTAAACAGCAATCCTATTTTTTCAACTTTCTGAAACTACTGGGACCTAAAAGCAACATTTTTAAAAGAATAGGGGCTAAACTGCAATTGTGCGGTCTGCCCCGCCGGAAAACGACGGGTTCACCGGAGAACTCGTCTCCGGTACCGACACACCTCCACAAACTCCAGATCACATCTACAACTCAGAAGGAACACAACCTTGCAATCAAATCATCCTAATAACCCCTGAGTTGGTCGGAATAACTCGAAGAAAACTCGTCGGACGGCGGGTTCTTTCTTGCTCCAGTTAGCTCGATTCCGGTATCGTCTATATGAAACCACAACCAATAGATTCCTCTTTTCAAGCTCTACAAATCCCTACCAACCAATCAATCTAATAACCCCTAAAACAGAAAGCCCCAATTTCAACTGAAAACATTCATACGGGTTATAAACCCTAATTTTGTAATTCGAAAATTAAACTCAAATTTGAACATGTTATTGAACTCCAAATCAGTCATATAATATACCAAAATTGTGAGGAAGAAAAGCTCTACAACATGCAATCATCAAATAATACAAACAACATCTCGAACAAAAATTCATATTTTAATTCAAAATAATTTGAAATTAAATAAAAATATAGAAAATAAACCTTTGATTCTGCAGTTATGAAACTTGTGGATTCCGATAGTACACCTCAAGACCTTCGTTTTGAGTACTCGAGATTTCCAAACGGATTCCGGTAACACCTTGAAATTGAGGTTTGATTCTCAAAAACTACTATGAAATTAGGGTTTTCTCGGGAAAACTATATAATTTACTGTCTGCAAATAATTTTCTGTACAGAATAAAATACGGTAAGGGCTATTTATATTTACGGAATATTGGTACCCCGGTGGATCATACCGGATATAAAATAGTACGTTTATTTGAGAAAACAGATCCAAAACGGTACAGATTTTAGGATAATTATCTAAATATGTACATTTTGTAACTGCGGTCTTGGTCTCAGTGCTTTGGTTACACGTATTATGAGATGATAATATAATAGTTTAATAAAAAGATCTCGTTTCTTGAAAATACGGGTTTTATAGATTTACCGAAACGAATTTTGTATCAAAAATATTACGCCGGGACTCGCACGGGAAAAACCGTACGCCGGATCGAAAAAGTCAAAACATGGAAAATGTTCGGAATATTGCAATTAGGTTAGGAAGGAGTTTTTGAAAGAGTTTCGGGTTGTAAAAGTGTAAAAATGGTTGAAGTCGGTTGGTTCCCCATTGTACAAAATAGTTTTTAATTACTCGAAAAAATAATTTATTAAATCCATAAATATTTTATAAAATCATAAAACAACATAAAAATGAATATAAAGATATGAAAAATATCTATACTTTATTTTGGACATATAAAAATTAAAATACTTAAATTATATCTTATTTAAATATCCAAACACGTATATCACTTAACAAATAATTCACAGAATAAATACAGAATATACATTTATTAGCAAAAATAATTACACGTTATCCCAGATATTATATCCTTCCCCCTTAAAAAGATTATGTCCTCAGAATCTCCTAAGAAAGCAAATGAGGGTACTTTTCTCGCATATCGCTCTCTAACTCTCAGGTTGACTCTTCAACCTTTGGGTTTCTCCACAATACGCTTACTAACTTTACAACTTTATTCCTTAACACTTCTTCTCTTTCTTCTAAAATCTCTATTGGGTTATCTATATAAGACAAATCTGCCTGAAGTTCTATTGGCTCGTACTCAATTACATGCCTGGAATCTGAATTATACTTCTTAAGCATCGATACGTGAAAAACATTGTGAATGTGCTCCATATGCGGGGGTAATGCCAGTTCGTAGGCTACCTTGCCAACACGGTTCAGAATCTCAAAAGGTCCGGCATATCTAGGACTCAACTTTCCTTTCTTTCCAAATCTCATCAATCCTTTCCACGGCGACATTTTCTGTAGCACTAAATCTCCTTCTTCAAATTACATATCCTTTCTTGATTGATCTACGTACTTTCTCTGACGGTCTTGTGTTGCAATTAACCTTTTCTAAATAACTTCAACAACTTTTTTCGTCTGTTACACCAATTCAGATCCAAGTATCTTGCGTTCTCCTACTTCATCTCAATATGTCGGCGATCGATATTTACGTCCGTAAAGAGCTTCATAGTGTGGCATCCCAATACTGGCATGGTAATTGTTGTTGTAAGCAAATTTTACCAAGGATAAATGCTCGTCCCAACTTCCTTTGAAATCAATTGCACAAACACGTAACATGTCTTCAATTGTCTGAATTGTTCTTTCGCTTTGGCCGTCTGTTTATGGATGGTAAGTTGTACTCATATTCAATCTGGTTCCCAAACATTCTTGAAAAGCTCTCCAAAATATCGAATTAAATCTTGGATCTCGGTTAGATACGATCGATACAGGAACTCCATGACAAACTACTATCTCTTTCAGGTACATGTGAACCAACTTGTCTAGTGAAAATCTTTCATTAATAGGAAGAAAATGAGCTGACTTGGTAAGTCTGTCCACTATAACCCAAATGGCATCATGATTTGCTTTTGTCCTTGGTAATCCGACTATAAAATCCATGGCAATATGCTCCCACTTCCATTCTGGAATCTCTAATGGCTGCAATAATCCACTTGGTCTCTGGTGCTCTGCCTTGACCCTCTGACATGTATAACATTTACTGACCCATTATGCAATTTCTCTCTTCATATCTGGCCACCAATAATTTTCCTTTAAATCCCTATACATTTTGGTACTTCCTGGATGGATTGAATATCTTGAATTATGAGCTTCCTGTAGAATTTCATTCTTCAACTCTGTTACTGGTGGAATCCAAATTCTGGAAGAAAACCTAAGTATACTTTGATCATCCTTTTGTGTGCACAACTCTTCACCTACCAAACGATTCATATCCTGATCCATTACTTCCTCTTGACACTTCTTTATCTTTTCTAATAATTCTGGCTGGAATGTCATACTATACATCTTTGCTTTGTCAGGCTTACAAACTCTGATTTCTAATTCCAATTTCTGAAATTCCTTGTATAACTCCTCGGGTACTATTAACACATTCAACTTCTCTTTTCGACTTAACGCGTCTGCCACAACATTTGCTTTACCTGGGTGATAATTAATCGTACAGTCATAGTCCTTAATCAAATCCAACCATCTTCTCTGTCTCATATTAAGTTCCTTTTCCGTGAGTATATACTTTAAACTTTTATGATCCGTATAAATCTCATATTTTTCTCCATATAGATAATGTCTCCAAATCTTCAAAGCAAATACTATGGCCGCTAGCTCCAAGTCATGAGTAGGATATTTCTGCTCATGAGGTTTCAGTTATCTTGATGTATATGCAATAACCCGGTCGTGCTGCATCAAAACACAACCTAGTCCCTTATGAGAAACATCACTATAGATTACAAAATTTCCTTGATCATCTGGAAGTGACAAAACAGGTGTTGTGATCAGTCTCCTTTTCAATTCTTGAAAACTTTCTTCACACTTGTCATTAAATATAACCTTTTCATTCTTCCGGGTAAGCTTTGTCAAAGGCGTCGCAATCTTCGAGAAATCATGAACAAATCATCGGTAATATCCCGTTAATCCCAAGAAACTTCTCACTTATGTTGGTGTTTTCGGTCTTTCCCAATTTGTAATAGTTTCAATCTTTGTCAGGTCCACTTTGATTCCTTCATTACTGACTATGTGCCCTAAGAACTAAACTTCCTGTAGCCAAAACTCACACTTCGAAAATTTAGCATATAATTTTTCCTTCCTTAAAATTTCCAAAGATATCCTTAAATGCTCCGTATGATCTTCTTCTTTCTTCGAGTAAATCAAAATATCATCTATAAATACAATGACAAACTTGTCCAAATATTCCTTTAAAATTCTTTTCATCAAGTCCATAAACGCTGATAGGGCATTGGTTAATCCAAAAGACATCACTAAGAATTCATAATGTCCGTACCTTGTTCTGAGAGCTGTCTTCGGTATATCTCCTGGCTTAATCTTTAATTGGTGATATCCCGATCTCAGATCAATCTTGGGGAAATACTTAGGTCCCTTTAATTGGTCAAACAAATCATCAATTCGAGGTAACGGGTACTTATTCTTGATTGTAAGCTTGTTGAGCTCTCGATAGTCGATGCATAGTCTCATGCTTCTGTCTTTCTTCTTAACAAATAATATCGGTGCACCCCATGGGGATACACTAGGTCTAATTACTCCTTTTTCTAACAATTCCTGCAATTTCTTTGCTAACTCTTTCATTTCGATGAGCGCCATTCTATATGGGACCTTGGATACTGGTTCCTTTCTAGGTGTTAAGTCGATTGCAAACTCAATTTCTCTATCTGGAGGAAGTTCTGGTAGCTCATCGGGAAACACGTCTGGGAACTCATGGACTACTGGAATATCTTCAAGTTTTGCTGGCTCCTGACTTCTATTAATTACAGATGCAATAAAATGCTCACATCCTTGTCGTATCAACTTTTTAGTTGAATCATCGTTAAGAACTTCTGCGCTTGCTTCTGACCTTTAAATGTTACTACTTTCTCGCCTGACGTTTTCAAAATTACCTTCTTATTACGACAGTCTATCTGAGCCTCGTGCTTAGATAACCAATTCATTCTTAGAATAATGTCAAACTCTCCTAACTTAAATGGTATCAAATCCATATAAAACTTATTATCAGAAATTTCAATCTCACAGTTCACACAAACTTGATTAATAGATACACGTTCTTGATTTTCTAATTCCACAATCATTATTTCATTTAAACACTCAATCGGACAATTTAACTTATTAACAAAATCTTGAGAAATAAACGATCGAGTTGCTCCCGAATCTATTAACACTTTGGCACACAAAGAATTCACATTAAGCATGCCTGCCACGACATCTGTATCCTGGATAGCGTCCTTCACAGACATGTCAAAAATTCTGGCCCTCGGAGTCTCATTCACTACTGGGGTGGATCCCATAATTCTCAATGCATTGCTGACTGGGGTTGGTGTCTTGCAATCCCTTGCTATATATCCTGGCTTTCCGCACTTAAAGCATGTATATCCAATTGCCGGAACCTTGATTGTTGGATTCTGGGTTGGCTGGTATTTGTTCAATGGCTCTCTAGCTGGCTGGTTACGGCACTCCCTTGAATAGTGCCCTTTCTGATTACACTTGTAACAAACTACATTCAAATTATTACAAACTCCTCCATGTTTCTTCCCACATACCTAACAATCTGGAAAAGATAGCCTTAACCGATTTGGCCGGTTCACAGTGGCTGGACGGTTTCCTTGACCTCCGTCTCCTGTATTTTGCTTCTTGAAATTAAAATTTCTCCCTGGCTGAAACTTGCCCTTCTTTTGATTAAAATTTGGAAACTTCCCTGCTTGTGACTGTCCTTCACTCCCTTCAAACTTTCTTTTCTTACTCTCCTTCTTCTTCTATGACATCTCACTCTCCATTTCTGCAATCATGGCCTTCTGTATAACTCCTGCATAGGTATCCAATTCAAATATGGCTACCTTCCCTCTGATCCATGGCTTTAAACCTTGCTGAAATCTCTTAGCTTTCTTCCTATTAATATCCACATACGATGGTACAAACCATGACAATTCTTCAAACTTACTTTCGTAGTCATCTACCAACATATTCCCTTGATTCAGCTCTAAGAACTTCAATTTCATTTAATCCTGAACAAACTGGGGAAAATACTTCTCTAGAAATAACTCCCTGAATCTCTACCAAGTAATAGCATCTGTACCTTCCAATGTTTTCACAGTTTCCCACCAGTAGGTGGCTTCATTCTTCAAATTATAACTTGCAAACTCAACCTTCTGTTCCTCTTTACTTTAACTAAAGCAAATAACTTATCTATTTCCTTTAACCAAACACTCGCTTCAATCGGATCCAAAAAACCCTTGAATTCCAGTGGATTCACCACCTGAAAAGTCTTAAAAGTTACCTGGGGGTTGGTCTATCTTTGCTTCTGTTGAGTCAGGTGGACTATTTGTTGAGCCAAGATCTGAAGAATTTGGGCTACTGTTGGGTCTATGGGACCTGGATTCGCATTCTGGTTGTTGTTTTCTTGGTTGTTATTGTTGGTTTCTTCATTTTGGTTGGTAGAATGGGTATTTCTGCTGGGAGGCATTTTCTGTAAAGAATCAAACAACTTATTTAGCCTTTAAATCAAATCCTTTTTATGAAAAGTTTTTGTAAAACAGAAATATCTCTTTTTTGAAAACATTTATAATAGTTGAACTTAGTAAATTACATGCTCCTTTACAGAATTTAAACGGTTAAGGGGATAGGGTATATGGTATCACAAGAGTTATAAATGGTGCACTAAATAAATTAAGATAAAGCAGGTGCAGTAATGTAAATGACAATGCTGGAAAAGAAAAGGTATTGATATATATAGATCAAAGTTCTCGTAGTACAAGCATGAAAACGCTTCAAAAGTAAAAGCAAAAGGGGTACAACAGGCTTATACACTACTCAGCAGATCTAGTCTATAAATACAAGCCAAAAGTTTACTGATACATACTACACACTAATGTACATAATAAAAACAACCACAACAACTCTGACTCAACATCTCTGTCTCTAGCTCCAGGGAAACTCTGGTTTACCAAGCCTCTCAAGATCCTCCATCACCTCTCTGGCCCATCCCATAAGAGGATCAGGGCCTGCATACTCACATGTAGCTCCATGCAGTCTAGCCTCAAGAACCCTCTGTGTCACATGAATCTCCTCCTGAAGCTCCCTCACACTCATGTCAACATCTATAGTCCCCACTATATGGTGCAGCTCTCGAATCTATGCCAACAGGGCCTCACGCTCCAAAAGAAGAGCCTCATACCGGAAATAAGGAACATGATGTGGAGTAGACTGAAATGGTGAACCCACAACTGAATGCCCAGTAGAATCCAAACCAGCAGGTAGGGGTCCTCAGATAGGTGGCCTCATACCAGGAGGTGGAATAGCCTGCAGTGGTACAACCTTTGTCATAACAGGAGGTAGTATAGCCAACACCGGTGGAAGAACAGGTTATGGATCAGATGATGGTCCTCCGACTGAAGGCTCAGAATGATCAGTTGGTACTGTAATAAAGGAATCTGCCATCGCTGCTATCTAAAAATCATATCGTAAGATAAGAATCCCGAACCACAATGTGAATCATACTAACACATATTATACAGTCGCACTCATCATCTCGACGTTCTATATTTCTATTCCTTACTTCTAATCCTAACCTTCTACCCATTCCGGAAAACCTAGGCTTCTGCCAGTGACTTATAACCTGTAGCTCTAATACCAAACCTGTGGCGGCCTCCAAACCCGAGTCGGGAGTTTGGGGTTCACAACACACACACACACCATATATATAAACCTGCTTATAATAATAATAATAATAATAATAAAGGTAATAATATGCAGTGACCCTATTTACCAACATCCACGGATCGTAACAGGTTAAAATATGCACACAATCCACACACACACACTTATATTACAAACGTCCAAATCCCAACTATTCAAACTTACAACTAAACGTTAAACATTCTTACAAACTTTTTAAACTTAAACTATCGCAAAAGTCTTCAGCTAGTTTATCCCGCTCAACCTGGAATCCTAGCCCGCACACTTGATTGGGGATCCTCGCTACCAACAGGTTCCTTCTTAAATGGAAAAGAACATAAACAGAATCGCACAAATGAGCTAACTAGCTCAGCAAGTCACATTGACAATACTGAGATTAAACAATGATCAAGTGAAATGATTTAAGGTATCAAGTTTATGGATAAGCAATGATTTAGAATTGGATATTAAGTCTTCATTTTAAAAACCAAGGTTAGGCTGCTGATCAGTCACGTACTAACTCCGAGCAAGGCACACAGCACTGCTCTAGTTACTGGATCCAAGGCACACATTGGCCTAACTTGACCACCAATCTGGTCTGACCACAAATCTGGTCCATATTTTATAAAACAATCCAATTCTATAATAATAACAGAATAAAAAATGTAAATCAATAAACAGAATCATAAATAATATTGAGTTTCAAGCATAAGATGGTTCGCAATCTTCACAAGGGAACAACATGGCAAATATAAAGATTGGCTATCAGCCGGTATTAGAATTGGATAAGAAAAGAATCAAAGTCTCGTGGTTATATGTGCTAGTCTTCCAATGTATATGGTATAAAGGATTGAGTGTTAAACAATTGCGGTTCAGTAATTAGTATTTAGTTTGTATGTATTTGTGGAGTAGTATCGTATATCTGTGGTTCGTATCTGGGTATTCAACAATCATTGGTTCAGAAAGAATAAGGCTTGTGGCTCAAAGATCAATAACTGGAATCAAGGTTTAGGGTTCAGTGCTTCAAAGCACTTGCAATATAAAACAGAACTATCAATTATTCACAATATATCTTGAGAAGGTTTAGAACACTTGCCTTGTCTTTACTCGTTAACACTTCACTGGATTTCAATCACTATCTCTTATTCACCAACTATCTGCTTCCCTTTCCTACGCCTCGCTTCTTCTGCTCAGATATCACAAGTATCTATCAATACTTATCTCACTTGATTCTATTCGGTATAAACTTCCATCTACCCATCGTTTTACTCAAACCTGATTTACGGATTGAAAGTTACGATTAAAACAGTCAAACGGTACACATATACGTATATAACACATCAATCAGTTCACATATAGCACATAACACATAAGATATTCGATGAAAATACTTTTTCAAAAAGGATTTGATGTTAAAATAATTTTTCAGATATTTAATATGAATTTTTAAACATTTTTCGGAATTAAAAACGGATCATTGAATCATTTTAAAACAATAAACAGAGTTCGATTTCCTGAATCTGGATTTAAATCATTTTATAATAATTATCTAGCCTTGAAAACAATTTAAAATATATTTTCAAGCTCGAAACTATTTTTTAGAATTTTTAAATCAAAATATTTAATTAAATCTAATTAAATGACGGGTTCGCCGGAGAACTCGTTTTCGGTACCGTCACACCTCCACAAACTCCAGATCACATCTACAACTCACAAGGAACACAACACTGCAATCAAATCATCCTAATAACCCCTGAGTTGGTCGGAATAACTCGAAGAAAACTCGCCGGACGGCGAGTTCTTTCTTGCTCTGGCCAGCTCGATTCCGGTATCATCTGTACATGAAACCACCACCAATAGCTTCCTTTTTTCAAGCTCTACAAATCCCTACCAACCAATCAATCTAATAACCCCTAGAACAGAAACCTTCATTTTAAATTGAAAACATTCATACGGGTTATAAACCCTAATTTTGAAATTCGAAAATTAAACTCAATTTTAAACATGTTATTAAACTCCAAATCAGTCATATAATATACCAAAATCATCAGGAAGAAAAGTTCTACAACATACAATCATCAAATCATACAAACAACATCTCGAACAAAAATTCATATTTTAATTCAAAATAATTTGAAATTAAATAAAAATATAGAAAATAAACCTTTGATTCTGCAGTTATAAAACTTGTGGATTCTGATAGTACACCTCAAGACCTTCGTTTTGAGTACTCGAGCTTTCCAAACGGATTCCGGTAACACCTTGAAATTGAGGTTTGATTCTTAGAAACTACTATGAAATTAGGGTTTTCTCTGGAAAATTATATAATTTATTGTCTGCAAATGATTTTCTGTACAAAATAAAATACGGTAATGGCTATTTATATTTACGGAATATTGGTACCTCTTTGGATCATACCGGATATAAAATAGTACGTTTATTTGAGAAAACAGATCCAAAACGGTACCGGTTTTAGGATAATTATCCAAATCTATACATTTTGCAATTGCGGTCTTGGTCTCAGCGCTTTGGTTATACGTATTACGAGATGATAATATAATAGTTTAATAAAAAGATCACGTTTCTCAAAAATACGGGTTTTATCGATTTACCGAAATGAATTTTATATCGGAAATATTGCGCCGGGACCCGCACAGGAAAAACCGTACGCCGGATCGAAAAAGTCAAAACATGGAAAATGCTCGGAATATTGCAATTAGGTTAGGAAGGAGTTTTCGAAAATGTTTCGGGTTGTAAAAACCTAAGAACAGTTGAAGTCGGTTGGTTCCCGATTGTACAAAATAGTTTTAATTACTCGGAAAAATAATTTATTAATTCCATAAATCTTTTATAAAATCATAAATTAACATAAAAATTAATAGAAAGATATGACAAATATCTATACTTTATTTTGGACATATAAAAATTAAAATACTCAAATTATATCATATTTAAATATCCAAACAAATATACCACTTAACAAATAATTCACATAATAAATACAGAATGAATACAGAATATACATTTATTAGAAAAAATAATTACACATTATCCCAGATATTACATATCTTGCAGTGTGCATTTGATCCAACTTCCACCTTGTGTCATTAGAATTTGTTATATGATCTTGAACTACCTTGTGCAGAGCTACAAAGGATTCCTTCAGCTGTGTCACACTCTTGTCCACCCCACTTAGATCATATCTTGACATTTATTCTGAAAAGATTTTGAATTGATTCTTAATCTCTACCTATGAGGGAATTATCTCATCCATCTTTCTCCTCGCGATTCCCATGATTTTGTCTTGATGACCAGTTAATGTGACAGTTAGGGCTTTCCCAAAATTGTGAAATTCCTTGATTTGAGGTTTGATCACTTCATTTACTGCATCATAGACTTCCTGTGGAGACAGGCATATGACATTGCTTCCTAGAATGGTGAGATACTCTTCTCTAAACTGTGCTAGGAGTGTGTCCATTTCTATTTTGAACTCCTTATCCAACCAGGCATCACGGTTTGCATCTCTGCCATCTTCATCTACTATGTTGACATGTTGGTCCTCAACATCTATTTGATCTGATAATATGATTGCTTGATAGTCCTGGTTGGACATATCTGATGTGAGGAGTTGTTGAGAGAGTTGTACAAGTCCTGCTAGCTAATCAACCCTGAAATCTTCAAGAGTAGGTTGAGTTGCAGCTTCTTCTATCCAGTTAGAGACTAGATGAGTTTGTTGAGTTTTAGAGGTGGAAGGTTGTTGAGTAGGAACAGAACCACCTGTGACAGGAGTCACAGTTTGACTCAAAGATTTCTCTGTGTTTATGACAAGTTGTTGTTCTCCACTTGTGGTGGGAACCTCCAATTGAGTTGGAGGGGATTATAATGGGTTACTGTCATGTACACAAGTCTTAAACCCTTGTGCTTCTTGCAAAGCACTGTCATATGAATATGATATACTTGCCTCCTCTATAACAGGATCATTGGCAATTGTACTCCTAGCATCACTTGCTAATGCAATTTGTGTTAGGGTTTTGAGGGGAGTTGTTCCTGGAACAAGAACCTCCAATTAAATTGGGGATGATTTAGATAGCTCCCCCTCAGGAGTACTACCCTCAAACCTTACAGTCTGTGAAGACTGATTTGCACATGAAGGTGCATTTGTGACCTCCATGGGGGTGTTCAGTAAAAACTGATGAATCCCCCATGGTTTGATGGGGTCATCAAGGTCTACCCCAGCTAGTAGCCTCTCACCATCTAAATTTGGTGTCTGGGTGGTAAGCAAGGTTTCTTAAACCATGTCACTTTGAGTGAGTTTGCACTTGAGAAATGGATTCAAGTGCATCATGAGAAGAAGAAATTTGAGAGATTAGGAGTTTTTGATCAGTATTGAGTGTTGGCAGCTCCCCCTGAATGGATGAGGGTGCTTCAAGGAATGTGCTCTCCTTGTGTGTGCCATCCTTGTTTCTCCTTCCACACTTGTACTTTCTCAAGTGATGGTTGTGCAGACTCTTTACATGGTGCATTTGGGAGAATGCTCTTTTCAATAGAGACATCCTGTTGAGAGGATGCCCCTATATTTTTTTCAAGTCCCTTGTTTACAACTACATCTTCTTGAGAGGATGCAGAGGTGTCTTGAGTGGCCAACTCAGTTTGCTTAGCCTTCTTTGGTTTTCTAACCAAGGGTGACTCAGTTGGTGTTTGTTCCTCACCACTCTCATTCAGTACAGTAAG
The DNA here is from genome assembly GCF_009905375.1 of Apium graveolens. NCBI lineage: Eukaryota > Viridiplantae > Streptophyta > Magnoliopsida > Apiales > Apiaceae > Apium > Apium graveolens. Next base: position 40,240,041 of record NC_133649.1, on the reverse strand, counting down.
GGTTATCTCCTTTCTCTTCTTTTTACTCACTTCACCCTTTTAAGAGGATGAAGTGGTTGGTTTCCTAGCTGCTATTGGCTTTGAAGAAGTAGACTCAACTTAGGAAGGTTCCTATGGGTGTGCATGTGTTTGTACTTCCACAGGATCAGGAAGCATTGTTGCACTAGTTTGAACTACATTAGGCCTCATGTTAGGCATAGGATAAGGGTAGGTCTTAAATCTTTCAATCATGAAAGGTGTTAACTTAAGACCCACTGGTACCTTATTCTTAGTAATAAGTGATCCAAATAAGATTTTGGATACTTGTTTAGAGTTTCCTATTAATGACCTATTTACACCTTAAAGCATATGTATGTCATTTACTTTATGATTTAAAGCAGACAAAATAAATCTAGGAAGGAAAATTTATTTACCTCTTGAAGTGAATGGCATGATGAGCCTGGTGCTCAATTCCTCAAGAATGTAGTGTCCTACATTAATCTGTTTGTTGTGAGCCATTGAGTAGACCAGCTTTTGAACAACACTAGAAATGTTGTCAAATCCTGATTTCCTGCATGTGAAAGCTCTTATCACAGAATCAAATAGAAAGGACCACTCCCTTCTCAGATTTTTCTTATTCAAGCTGGCCAAGTTGATTTTCTCAGAGTAGTTGATAAAGTCCAGGAAATCATACAGCTCCTCCTGAGTTGAAATCTCCACTAGCTTGTCAGTTGGAATGTTCAAGGCCAGGTTCATGTCAGCTTCAGTTATCTCCACCTGTTGTCCTTTGATTTGACAGTTAACCACTAGGCTTGAAGATTGATCTTCATGCACAACTGTCCTAGCTACAGCTGTGTTCCAGAAATCACCCAATACATCCAGATAGAGAACTGGATTAGTTGTAAGAGCTCCAACAAAGTAAGTTTTAGACAAGAACTTGACAAAGCTCTTGAAAGTTTCAGGTGCTTGATTTGCATCTAAAAATGCAAGGAAATTTTTCTCCTTTAGAATGAAGGGTACAATATTATTTGCTTCCATTGATAAGAGTGTGTAGATTAATGGGTAAAAGAAATTAGAAATAAAGGATTTGAAACGAGAGAAAAATCTGTTTGGAATTGAAAAAGTTAGGTCACTTAGAGTTCTCGAAGGAGTAAGTATATGTATGTCGAGATGTCTGGGTATTTATAGTAAAGTAAATGACTTATAGAGAACACAAAAATAGACGTTTACAACAATGCAATAATCTTTACAAGTCACAATTGTTGATGAAGACCAAGGTATTCTGGAGATAGAAGCTGGTGCTGAAGCAAGTCAATATCTTCAAACTCTGAAAGTAAAAGGAAGAAAGACAACTCTATTTTACAAGGAGCCAAAGATTCAAGCATTTGACTCTGAGGTGAGTAAAAGAATATTTGAAAGAGAAAATTTTGGAGTTGATCTAGAACAGCTAAGGCAAATGGAGGAAGACTTCAAGAATTCAATGAAGACAACAAATGCCGATATTGCTGTTATCTCTCAAGAACTTTATGAAGATGATCTTTCTAACAGACCAATCAAATGTGTAGTTATAAAGGAGGTGAGTCAGGCAGAGGATGAAAGATAAGATTTCAAAATATAAAGCCAAAGTTGTTGCAAAGAAGAAATCAATATCTAAAGTAACTAAATCACAAATACTGATAGATCCAATCTATACAGTTGCTAAATCTTTTGATACTGATGAAATTACTGAAGAAGAATCAGCCAAGCTCACCAAAGAAGGAAGATTTATAGAGCTAACTGAGCTGATAAATTGAAATTAACATCTGATATTGCTCAAGTTAAAGAAGAAGTTGTTATTCAACCAATCACAACCTCTGATTCTACTCATGTTGTTGATTTATCAAATCAAATTCAAGCAGATTTATCAAATCCTGATTTTGAAGACATAGCCTCTGATAAGCCAGAACTTACTTTTAAAGAAAAGAAGAAACTACTATGAGGAAGCAAGAAACCAGCACCTAGAAGAGATTCTTCTGAAACATTAAAGAAGATTTATAATGGAATTTCTTAATCTAGAAAACCTGAAATCACAAGTGGTCTTGGAAGATTAAATGATGATGATCCATTTGTTGGAGATTCTTTGACTTTAAGAAATCATTCTCACTTGACAAAAATTGGAAATAATGTGATGTTTGAAGACTTACTGAAGATCATATCAGTACAAATTGTTATTGATCATGCTGAAGAGACAATAATCTATTTTCTGGAGTCTGGGAGAAGCTTCAGGTTGAATCAAGAACAGTAAAAAGACAAATCATGGCAGGAATTGGAACTTATTGCTATAATTCTCAAGGTAACTAATTATGTAACTGCCAGATGGTCTGCATTCATAAAAACCTGATAAAGTTAAAGCATAAAGGAACGCCTTACAAATCAAACTACATTCCAAAGTACATTGATCAAACTGAATATGCTGTTGAAATGCCTATTGGAGGAGCCAAGATAGAAATGAGTCTAGGGACTAAAGTTTTAACCTTTAATCTTGATGGAAAGAAAATTGGGTTTCTGGCGATGGATGATCGATCTCTTGAAAATTCAAGGTTACATAATCCCAGGGCTGCCATCTATCAGAATGATGAATCAACAGATAAACTAAAGGAACATAAGCAGATGATGCAATGATATTTGGATGTAATGGAAGAAAATCTGCTGAGAAAGTTTCTTGAAAATTTTCCAGACCGTGTTAGAGTTCAGAATGAAGAGTAAAGTCTGATATTCATTGAAGTAAGAAAGAATATGTTTACTTGATTTCTGCATTTAGATAGTTTTGACATCATCAAATTGAAACTTGTACATATTGTCATGATGCACAAGTTGGGGGAGATTGTTAGATATAATTGATGATATCAGCAGAAACTATCAAAAGTTCATATCAGGACTTAGATCAGCATTTACTGAAGAGTGACGTCATCATTACTTATATCAGTACTTGATGATCAGCAGATGATGTCATTAGGATTTGTCACTTCAATAAATATTCAATATGGAAAAGGAAAGTAGGAATTCAAGGCGGTGAAGGACTTTATCTCAGAAGCAATCATACATGGATATGTTTCCTTATTGTAATAAAATAGGATTCCTTATTTGATTGTGTGGATGTGCTCTATATAAAGCACAGATTAGGTTCATGCTATATGCATTGCGAACATTGTTATATCATTCGCATAACCTAGAGGCTCTCAAGGATAATTGTTCATCCTTTCGAGAGAGTACGTTTGTAATCAGTTTTTATCTGTTAATATAAAAATTGTAGATTCTGTTGAAACTTTGTCGAATTGATTGCATAAAATATATTCACCCCCCTTACCTCTGTTATAGAAATCGGTCGATTTTTCAAAAATCGCCGATAAATCGCTCAAAAATCGGTCAAAAATATTTGTCCGATTTGACCGATTTCCGATAAATCGCCGATTAATCATCCGATTTTTTAAAAATCGTCCGATAAATCGTAAATCGGTACCTCAACCGAATAGTTCCGATTTCCGAAATCTGTAACACTGCCCTCTACAGTTGATTACGGGCCTAACAATTATCTTATAATATAAAAAAAATATTTCTAGTGTAATATATTGATTATTGAATTTGTGGAGTTTCGTCTCTAATTTTATGATTTTAAATTATTGAGTTTGACTATTACTTTAATTTACGTGAAAGTTTTGATTAATCAAAAAAAGAACCTACTTTACTTTATTTTTGTTCTTATAATTATTTTTGACTCGATAAAATGGGCTCGACTCGAAGTTGTTTTCGAGCTCGATTTCGATCACATTTTTTGGCTCGAGAAAAAACTCGAATCGAGCCGAGTTTTTTTTAGTTTGACTCGAGCGCGACTAGATAAACTCGAACTCGACTCGGCTTGAACTCCATATTTTTTTCTTTTTTTTGATATATACGTGTTTGCGAGTTTATGTGTCTTCCAATTATATAGTAAAATTAATTTTACAAACTAGTTTGCTAATTTTTCATATATTTACTAGCATTATTATTTATTTAATATATTTTGTAAAAAATTAAATTAAATTATTTTATTATAATATTTATTTATTTATCTCAACTCTTAATATTTACTTCCTTAATTCAAATTTAGGTTTTTCACATAGTGGTATAATTTCTCAAATGATTATTTTATACCTGACGATCAAATATATTCACTCGTTTAGGCTATTTATGTATAAAATATTATACTTAGATAATTATATTTATATATAGTGATCAATAACTAGAATGAGAGATTTTACGTACTTAAATACAAATTTTTAACTAACATTATAAATAAGATAGTTAGATTATATAAATGATAGTTACATTGTAACTAACATTATATATATATATATATATATATATTAAATATTATTAACATTATTGAAATATTTCTGATTTTTCAATTATTATTTTGGTTAATATTTTGACAAGTCAATACATTAATCATACGGTTAAGTTCGATTGCTGATTATAAATATAATTTATAAGTCTTAACTTCTCGTTGCACTTCCGATGAATCATCCTAGTAAATATAATTTACAAAACTATTAATGATTCTTGGTTCATGGTATCAATATGAAAAAACCATTAATCAATTTGTTCACGATAAAAAAATTTTATTGTTATTATCTTCGTATATTATTTAAAACATTTAGTTCTTAAAAAAAATAAAATGCAACTGTCAAATATGTAAGAATAGATAATTTTAGATTATTGTTTAACTGATGGGAAATGTAGAGTAATGAATACATTATGTGTGTTATAATGAAACAATTTTAAATGCAATGATATCTTTAGGTTAAATTTAAAAATAAGATGACATAATCAAATAAGTCTTGAACTCGAAGTCAAAACTCGAAAATAACCCTAATAAGCTCGAAAACTTGTTAAAACATTTCATAAGCTCGAAAACTCAATAAAAATAAAAAAATTTGATAAACTCGAAAACTCGCGAGCATCTCGAACTCGACTAGTTTATTTTACGGGTCTCAGATTCGATTTTTTGGGCTTGACACGACTCTAGAAAAAAAACTCGAGCTTGAATATGATAAGCGCAAACTTTTCTCGACTCGAATTACAGTCCTGCTCATCATTTATATTTTTGTAACATATTTGTGAAGGAATTGCTTTCGGCATTACTAGATTTTGGCCCAAAATTTATTATGTATATCTATTTTCACAAATTACAATTTATATTTATATTTTCTTTCAACGATGATACAAATAACCCCCTTTTTTACTAATTCTGCTTATTGGGTGTGGGCACAATAACAAATTGTATTAAAAATTGAATTGTTTTTGCATAAATTATAAAATAATGATTTTTGAATTTTCATATTATACTAGCAATTTCGAATTTTATTTTATAGTCTTAATTCTAAAGTTTTATATTTCTACTAAAATTTAATTATAAAATATTTTTGAACATTAATTTTAATTATATATTTAATTTAAGTATTAAATTCGATGCATCACTTTCTTTAAATAATTTGGCGTTATTATTATTTTTATCGTAGTGAACCAGAGCCGCTACCCTTCGGGTGCGCACTGGGTGAAGCCCACGGGCTCACGCAATAGCCTGCAAACCACGTGAACCAATGTAACAGCCTCCGACTTAGGAGGCATAATCAGAAATTCTTCTACAGTGAAATTCGAACATGTAACGAAGAGGATAGTTATCCCCCTTTTTGAACAACTGAGCCCACCCTTGCGAGCCGTTATTATTATTTTAATGTATATTTAATATGAGAAATTCATCATTATATATATATATTCAACTAATTCTGAATTCTAACTACAAATTATATAGATTTTATACTGAAATTCTTATTTTATGCCTCATTATCTTAATTGTAACAGTCAAAAGAGTGTATGTTACATTGAAATTAAAAATTATAGATAGTAAACCCTAATTTATGAAAGTTAATATATAATATTAATTTAATTTTGGGACAAAACCGAGAGATGTGAAATACAATTCACTTTTGTACTTATTAAAAAAAGTTCCCACGTTCTGCCATTAATAAAGGGGATGTGTGATGTGACATAATGAAATAATATAATGTTATCAATTATATTTAGTCAATAAACTCATAACACATGTTATTTTGTAAATATTTAGAAAAATAATATTGTACCCCAATAATTTTTCAAAAGAAAAAGGGACACCCAACTTAACCCCACTGCATTTAATGAGATGATTGTGACCCGGCCAGTTACAAAGAAACACCTATTCACATGGTGCATTCAAATTAAAGAAACCAAAACGTAGTACAAAATATGCAGAAAATGCAGTTACTTCTAGTCCTTCATATGAACTGGGGTCAGATTGATTGGACCATTCTGTATTAAAAGGACATGACTTGGACTGTTGTGCATATAAATGTACACACAGTAATGATGGAAACTAAATCTTGAAAAAATCTAGTGCACTTCTTTTTAACTGCTGTGTTTCAAAATATGAACTAGGGTAATGTTTAGGTACATCATAAAACCTACTGGTAGTTACAGCTTTAACTTTTTACTTGATTGTAAAAAGCATTAAAGCAAACTGATTCATACCCCCTTCTACCATTTTAGCTCACTTTTCAGTTCAGTCTGATGCTTCTTAATTTTTTCTTATCTAGAAAGTGTGTTTACTTACATTTTATCAATGGTTTTATATTAATTTTTTTGACCGGTGGATAAGTAGTGTGAATGACAAATTTAGCCTATTTTTACACAAAATTAATAAAAATGACCGATTTCTGAATATACCCAACTCTCTGTGTAGTATTCACTTTATATGAGATACTCAACTGTCAGTGGAATTCCCATATATAAAATAACCAATTATCAGTGGAGTATCTTATACAAATTGGATACCCAACTGATAGTGAAGCATTCAATCGGCTAAAATTGGTCACTTTTTTGAGAAGGACCGGTTTGGTTAAATTTTTTAAAAATTGTCTATTTTTGTCACTTATTCTGCTAAGTACTAGGGTTGTAAACTAAACTAGACATACCTGTCCAAGATTAAAACATAAGATGAGACTTGGGACTAGTAGTAGTACTAGTATCTAACGGATTTTAGCTTGTTCCTGACTTCCGGGACATGTAAATTTTGGGTTTCTCAAAAAGACTCAAACTAAAGCACAAAACTTGTTTGCCAGATTGAGGATTTGTTCATTTTCGATTAAGCATACAGGGTCTCTCTCAACTCTGAAGTGTCACCTAAATAATAGCAGTCTCTGTGTATATATTATCTTAGTTGATAAGTGTGCGTGTTCATGATAAAAAAATTAAATTTGTTAAATTAGTATATTTGTAGAGAATTAAATTCACAATCGTGTGAAACATATGTTGAAATTAAAATACTTATATCAAATAATTAATTTAATATTAAATTAATATACGTAGAGAATTGAATGAGAGTGTATAGTAATATATACTGTCAAATAATATAGTTATATGGAATCAAAACGGGTAAAATTAAAGAAGTTAAATTAAAAAATGAATTTTATTATATAATTTATGTGTTTATTGAGAATCGAATCCAAGTTTAGAGTAAAATTAATTTTAAGATAAGTATCAAAATTTAGTATTTCTTGTATTTTGGTATTGTTGTGTTCTGTCAAAATGTGTTTTTCTCGGTAATGAAGAGTATAAATTTGTGTGTGTATATATATATATATACTTAAAACTGTGATCCAATACGATTGTTTAATTATAAGTTGAGTTTGATTGCGAGTTAATATTCAAGTCCAATATAAATGAGGTGAGTCAAGTATATTTGTGTGCTCGACGATTTAAATAAAAAAAAGTTAATTTTGTACATATATAATATGAGTAAAAGGTTTATATTCTCTCGATTCGTTCCAATTGTAGTTATGTAATTAATTTTTACAATTTTTTTTAAATAAAAGTTGAATATTTAAATTTCAAAAAATAAATAAATTACAAAATTATGATTTATATGCACTTTAAAATTTGCATTTGTCTCTAAAAAGATAAACAAATGAATAGGGCTAAGGAACTTTATTTGACATGAGTTTAACCTGAGTTTTGGTCGAGTTGAGCACGTAATTGGATCGACTAATTTTACCAAACTGAATTCCAACATTTACGATACAAATTTGATTTCAAATGAATTCGAACTGAAACGGCTCGTGAACAAATGTACTAGTTTCACATAGGCTCATGACACTTGTATCTCTCAAAATGTTGGATGCTCCCAATTCGAGTAAGCCCGCATACTAGATCACATCAAATCTCAGACATGAATCTATATTATATTATAATGGCCGGAATATAGATAATTTGGTTCAACGGTTTGATTCAACGATAATTTCCTAATTTTGATTATTACAAAAATAGATAAATAATGTTATATATCTAATAAACTACTAAATTATTAAATTACTACTAAATATAGTATACTTATCCTACTAAACTACGAATACAACTTATCATATTATTAAAAGATATAAATAATAGTGTTACATATCTGCTAAACTACTAAATTGTTAAACTACTAGAAATAGTATATTTATTCTACTAAATTACGATCACATGTTATTCTATTATTTTTATTATAAATTTATAATCATTATATATTTATATAAATATTTTAAAAATATAATATAATTTGATATATAAAAATTTAAAATATTAATGAAAATCCGTGCATCGCACTAGATTTATGCTAGGTATGGTTAAAAGGCGGGCTTCACGTTTGTTTTTCATTCTCGGTAGTCCATTTTTTTTATGTTTCATTTGTATATTAAGATATTGTTTTCATTTTTTATCCTCGTAATTTATTATTTCCTAACCCAAAAATTGATTTTTTTTTATTTTACCGATGAATAAAAAAAACATTTTTATTACTCAAAACTTGCATATTAATTCGGATAAAAAATCCCAGACTTTTGTGGGTTGGGTTGAAAGAAACATATCTATGGTATATTTATTCTGATAGATTAATTCAGATAAATAAGAAAGAAGTCAGAAACTTACACACAAAAAAAGTCAAAGTAAATTAATTTCAACGATGTATTAATTTTAACTAAAAATATTTTTTTTTTACCTGTTTCTTATATATAGAAAAATGTTGATTAGTGTAATTGCGACAAACAGGTTGACGGGATAAAAGACTCTCCATCCATCTGGCCATCTCTAAAACAAGAAAATATATTAACACTATACTAACAAAGGCTCAAGTTTTGTATCTTGTCTTTATTATTTTTTCAAATTTATTTATAACTTACTAATCCCTAAACCGAGAAATTATTATTATACATATAGTTTAAATCTCGTGTGATGCACGAGTTCCCGTTAATATTTAAAAATTTATTTATTCGGTCATATTTTAATTTTAAAATATTTATAAAAACATATAATAATTATAAATTTATAATAAAAATAATAGAATAACATGGGTCGTAATTTAGTAAGATAAATATATAATATTTAGTAGTTTAACAATTTAGTAGTTTAGCGGATATATAACACTATTTATTTCCTTTATTAATAATTGGATAAGTTGCGGTTATAGTTTAGTAACATAAGTAGACTATGTGTATAGTAGTTTAATAATTTAGTAGTTTAATGAATATGTAACACTATTTTTTTAATAATCAAAATTAGAGAATAACCGTTGAACCAAATTATACCACATTTCGATTATAATATAGTATAGATACATATATACATATTCTATTGGAAATATTCACTATTACAGCAACATAAAGGTAGTTATATATCATATTTAACAAGCCAAGGCCAAGACAGCAACTAACGAAACAAAACATGCAGGTAAACAACATACATATCAGTAACTGTAAGAATGAAAAAAGAACAGAAAGCGTATCAGTAACCATAACTTTAACACAGTGAAAAGAAACAGAAAAGCGGTGGTAGCCAACAGGTACAATGCAACAAGAAAATAACCAGCTGAGTCGTTAGGCCTTGCTCGAAGCCCCGAATGCTCTTGAAGAGATAATTGCCCCCACATGTTGCGTTGAGTTGCTTGCAACGCCTCCTCCAGAATAAAACAGCTCAGGTGTTGATGTTCAAAGCAACAACAAATCTAACTCCGACTAGCACCTCAGCCGCCGGAAAAATCAGCAGCTCACAAAATAGTGTTTGGGAGAGAAGAGAAAGCAGAGAGAAGAAGAGAATGTATGTGTGGTGTTTTTTCATCAACAACTTAGGCCTCTATTTATAGTAGAGGCTAAGTGTAACTGACCACCCTGACATTAATAGACTTTAATAGACTTTAATATCAGAATTCAAAAGTGCTCATTTAATACATAAATCAAAACTGCTGATTTTGAATTTAAATAAAATGTAACAACTTTTGTATTTAATCGACACATTAAATCAGTTTTAATTTTTTTAATTATGAATATATATTATCAGTTACATGTCCAGATTCATTGAATCTGGCTCAACCCATTTACAAAGTGACCAAGCCCAATAGAAACAATAACCCAGCCCGACTGATAAATTAATTCTAATTAAAAAATTAAATCACAAATAAATAAAATCCTCACTCTATTTATTTTCAATGTGGGACAAATGACACATTCTCCATTTCAAACTTTTACAAGCTACTAGTTTCAACTCTATTTCTCTATGGATTTCACTAAGAAAATACTTAGATCCATATATAAAAGTTTAAGTTCACATATCATGGAACAACTTCCGATCATTAGATTTTAGGATTATCATCAAGAACATAATAAAATTTCTGATCTAAAATCCATTTTTCTAACAATCCCCCACAAATCGATACAGAAATGCGATCAGGTTTTTCATCATGACTTATTTTTCAGAGTCGGTACCCTTCCGGGTTTAAACCCTCCTAATTCCTCTACTTCAATGGCTACCAGATTTAGATGGAATATTTCACCTTGAATCTTAATCCGTTTAGTATAACCATGTTCCATAGACGACGACAAGTTAACGACTATGGTGCCAATCTACGGCTTTGAGACATTAATGGTCTTGTCTCGATCCTGTTCATCGAATGTTTCAAGGAATAACCCTTTCCTCTAATTGCGACCACACAATTACATTCGCTTAGCTGGGCATCTCCAGAGATATACTGCTTCTATCTAGTCAAATGACTTAATTCCATTCAGAGTTTTAACACTCATGCTTTTCTAGCAGTGTCAGTACCTTCCAGGTTTACAAGGGATAGACTCAGATACAATAGTATCATCTATATAGCAAAGGTACTACCAATTCATCCTTACAGTTTGTTATTACCACATTGAATACACTTCGAGGGATCGACTCTCATGTGTATTGGGTTCTCACTGTTGATGAATTATGATGGGGGGACATTTTCATCCCCAACCTTGACTTAAGGACCACTGTAGGTTCCAATCCCTTAGTCAAAGAATTAGCTATATTATTCTGAGTTCCTATGAACTCTATAGCTATAATCCTATCAGACATCAAACCCCTTATAGACTTGAGTCTAACTTGGATGTGTCTCTTTGTTTTAGCATTATACTTTTTACTGCTAATCTTGTCGATAGTTGTTCGACTATCACAATGAATAGCAATAGCAGGAAATGGTCTGCTTACTACAAGTATCGCAGACATAAGTCCGTGTAACCATTCAACCTCCGTCCACGTGGCATCTAGTGCACACAACTCAGCCTCAAATGTAGACCGAGTCACTATAGTCTGTCTGATTGACTTCCAGGATATTGCTCCACCAGCCAAGGTGAACACATATCCAGTCACTCCATTGGAACCAGACTTCTTAGCTATCCAACTTGCATCACTATACCATTCAAGCACACTAGGAAATCTCCTGTAGTGTAAACTAAGGTACATCGTGCCTTTTAGATATCTAAGTACTCTATCAAGAGCATCCCAGTGAGTTCTGTTTGGACAGCTTGTATATCTAATCAACTTAGACACAGAAATATGAAATAGCTGTCTAGTACAATTAGCAAGATACTGCAAGCTCCCAATAATCTGATAATACCTTAACTGAGACACAGGCACTCCTGAAGTATTCTTGACAAGGGCAACTTTAGGATTATAGGGTGTACTAGCGATTCTACACTGTGAATAACCATATTTCTCAAGTATAGATTTCTCTATATAATGAGATTGAGTCAAGGTTATTCCCTCAACCGACTGAATCAGTTTGATTCCAAGAATCACACTAGCCTCACCCATATCCTTCATTTCAAAATGCATTTTCAAGAATTCTTTTATCTCGTTAATAATCTCAATATTTGTTCCAGACAATAAGATATAATCCACATATAGGCACAAGATAACACACTCACTACCTTTAACTTTGGTGTAGGCACACTTGTCACTTTCATTAATCATATAACTGAATGGCAATACAGTTTCATCAAACTTTTTATGCCAATCCCTGTGAGCTTGTTTCAAGTCATAGATGGACTTGATCAACTTACATACTTTTCTTTCATTTCCAGATAAATCTCTTCTTCAAGTTCACCTTGAAGAAAAGCGGTCTTTACATCCATCTGATGGATGATAAGACCATGGACATAAGCCAATGCTATAAGCATTCAGATTGTTACCATCCCTGCAACCGGAGAGTATGTATCAAAGTAATCAATTCCTTCCTTCTTCTTAAAACCCTTAGCTACCAGTCTAGCTTTGTACTTATAAATTGAGTTGTCAGGGTTCAACTTCCTTTTAAAGATACATTTGCACCCGATAGTAGAACACCTAGGAGGGAGATCAACCAAATCCCATGTTCCATTAGAAATAATAGATTCTATTTCACTCTTCAAAACGCCCTGTAATAACCCCAATTTTTGGAAATTTTTTGAAACCCTTATGAATAGTGTTTTTGCTGAATGAGAAAACTTTTCATGCCACACTATGTAGGGGTTCTGATATGGATATTCTGAGATTTTATTAGTACTTTATATGGGATATAAGTGTATGTAAAGATCGTCAGAATCCAAATCCGAACACTTTGATTTTTCCCGGAAATCCAATAGATACGGAGAGAATTGAGTATAAGGTAACAGGATAAAAAGGATTGAAATTAAAGGATTATAGGAGAGGATCATAAAAGGAATATAATATATTGAGAAAGGTTAAGGGAACCTAAGTAATAAGATCCCGGGTATGATCCCTCAAACGATAAACGAGAACGAAAGATAAGCGAACCGTAAAACAAATAAGTGACCAAGAGACAAGCTTGTACAAGAAGCCAGGGATTGTGACATCATCAAACCACAAGGTGTGGACAAGTGGGAGCATAATGACATGTGCAAGGTGACACAAGCATGACATAGAAGGGAAGGAAGTGTGGTTGAATTATAACCACACAAAATCAAGGTTAATTAAGTCATTAACCAAAAACAACACAAAAATCAACCAACCAAGCAAATCATTTCATTTTCATCAAACAAAACACAAAAATCTCTTTCCTCCCAAGCTAGCTCTCGGCCCATTTCTTAAAATTTGAAGATCCAAGCTCCACCACTTACTATTTAGCAAGGTAATTATCTAAGCTTCCCCATGGATAGTTACATACTTCCTATAAGTTTAAGCTTCTAATTCCAAGCCAATCTTTTTCTATAAATCAAGGAAGAAGATGGTGAATAGTAACCTTCAAGAAATAACTTTAGTTTTCTTGAATTTTTATGAAAGATTAAGGTTATACAAGCAAGGATCAAGGTTCTTTAGGCATTCAAAGCTCTTATGTTGTGTTAAAAAGCTTCAAGGAAGGTATAAACTTCAAACCCTAGCCTTTACTTTATTTGTTAGTAAGTTTAATGGTTGGTGTTGTGAAATGAGAAGCATGGATTGTGATTATTAGTAGTTTGGTTTGATTTGGAAGTGTTTTGGTAATTGAAGCTTGATTATAGTTCATAGGTCTTGATTGTGGTTGTTTGAGTTGAAAACCTTGGAGATTATGGACTGATGTGGTATGGTTTAGGTGAAGTTTTGTTGTATTGATGGTTATGAGTTGGTTGGTGGTTAATTGGAGTAGTTTAAACATTGGTAATCGCGTAAACATAGCCGTCGTAACGTCCGATTTTCTTTGGACTGTTTTTATGCATAGCATTGGGACCCGAGAACCCCCTGCTAGATTATGACCACTGCCATGTCTAGATAGCTCGTGTTACGAGCTTCGTTTTGATATGTAGTTCGTTCGATTCCGATGCACGGTTTAGGAGAAACGACCGTTTCAAGTAACGGCGTTTCGCGAACGAAATATTTCCCCTCGCCTTACTTTGAAACATAGGTTAAAGACCAAAAAGGACTAATTGAAGTATGAAACATTTATGGTAAGTGTGTTAGGCAGTTGGTAAGACACTCGCGAAGGAATCGCCTTAAAACTCGTAAAGGTTAAATTATTAAAAATGGTGGAGCCGAGGGTACCCGAGTGACTTAAGCGAATCAGTGAGCGCAAAACGAGCGTTAGAGTCTAAGTTAGTTAAAGTATAGATTTACAAGTAACTTTGGTTTAATTCCAACTTACTTGTTGCTTATAGGTTACCAGACTCGTCCCGAGCCATTCGTAACCCCCAGTCGCTCAGGCAAGTTTTCTACCCGTTATACTGTTGCTGTGATGTAAATATATGTATATGCATTATCTTGTGATATTGCATGATTGTTATTAGCAAATTTTGCGATATATTGGAGCATGCTAAAATGGTATATATGCATGTCTGTTTCGTAATCTGGTTATCTATCTGTTGATTTCAATGCTTATAGTTGCATAATACCTATGCTAGAAATAAGCAAGTAGTTGCGTATACCCTTAGTATAGGGGATAAAAGGTGAACATATTTCTAAACCGGGAGTCGATGTTCCCGAGTATATTATATATATATATATTTATTTATTTATTTATATATATATATGGATATAGTTTTTAAAACTATTAATCGAATAAGGTTTATTCGATAACTTTAACTTTATTTTATTAATGAATATTATTTCGAATATTCATTCGAGGGCTTATGACTCCATTTATATTATTTATTGAATAATATTTCGAATATTCATTCGAGGGCTTATGACTCAGCTTATTTATTTATTGAATATTATTTTGAATATTCATTCGAGGGCTTATGACTCTTTTATATTATTTATTGAATATTAATTGAATATTCATTCGAAGGCTTATGACTCAGTTTATATTATTTAATGAATATTATTTGAATATTCATTTGAGGATCTATGACTCCGATTATTTGCTGAAATATATTCTTTATTTTATTAAAGAATAAAGTGTTAATAATCAAACTTATTTTTGATTATTCAAATAAAGATAATACTTTCATATAAGTATATCTTTGGTTATTTAATGTTTATTTCAAGTATAAGTTTTAAAACTTCTACTTCAATTATTTTTATAAAAGATTATTCTTTATGGGAATATTATTTAAATAATAATATTCAGTCATTTTCTAAATATTCTGGGGACTGATTTACTTCATTAAATCAGCTTTACTCCAAACACTCTTTAAAGTGTTTTCGAGTCTTCAAAATGATTTTTAAAAGTTAGAGCGGATCCCAAAACTCATTTTTATATTTAAGATCTTCCTTTTAAAGGGGATTTAAATACTCGTTCAAAACCTGGGGAATCCGGCTCTGTGGTGTATTTTATATTCGCAACAAGGTTGCAGTTTTGGTAAATGAATTGATTACTTACCCAACGTTCGGGAAGTAAGTCCATCTATTGAGTCGGCATAAGCAACATGGGCTCAGTGGGCGTCCATGATAGTGTAAGTGGCTCAGCGGGAGTCCATCAAATGCATAAGTGGCTGAGTGGCAGTCCAGCATAAGGTCCTAATTATGACCAGGGTGATGACCAGTGGGGAATTCGTCCATCTACTAGTAGAAAAGGTTACTTATGGGTATCTTTGCCTGATCAGCAAGATATCTGGTTTATGCCAAAGGTTTTCTTTTCCTTCCAAATTTATTGGATATTGCAACTCTGTTCATACTTTACATAACAGAGGTTCCAGGAAATGTTTAAGAGATATATATATGTGGATATATATATATCGGGACTAAATAAAGTATCTCGTAACTTTATTTCATTCAATAATATTTCAAAGATTGAATCTATTCAAATCTTGTCTTGTAGTCTCATCTATGTGATGAACTTTTGAAACTGATTATAACTTGAACGGTGGTAGTTCAAGTAGTATTGGGAAAGATATAAGTATATTGGGGTATTTGGTAACCTCATCTTTTAAACTTATATCTAATTAATAATTGTCTTAGGAATGACAAAGATTTTCAGAAAAACGTTGAAACAAGGTTAGATATATGAGATCACCTTGCAACGATTTTTTTTATACAGTTATACACTGGGACTTTGTGTATATTATGCATGGAAGAGGACTTCCAATATTTTGAAAAGTATATATGTATATATACTGAATATTTTGCGACTTCATCGCATTAAGATATCAAACTTGGTTCATTTCTTTTGACCAAGACTTTCATGAGTATTATGAGTAGGCTCATATATTGTAAATCATTATACATATTATTTTGGTGGGCTTGCTGCTCACCCTTGCTTTATTTCTTCATCACACAACAACAGTTAGGAAAGATGGCCAGACTCCAGCAGACCCAGCGCAAGCGCGTGGGAAGCGTTCCGCGTCTTCCCGTTGATGTTGTAGCTGCTATAGCTGCAGAGGTAGACCTATTGTAGATCAGACCATCTACTTTTGAGAATCAATTATGTATAATTATAACTTGTGGCAGATAATGGCAATTAACTGTAAATTTATCAAGTAATCATTTTGGGTTGTAATAACTTTTAAATGGTGGATTCAAAGACTTGTACTTATTTCAATTTCATCTCTGAGACTATAACGGGTTGTGGTGTGTGTTAGTATGGGGTCACAGCATGAGGTTATTTATTATTAATTAAGTGAAATGATATTGTGGAAAGAAAGACCGTGACAACCCGGATCCCCGACCCCGGATCTGGGGGTGTTACAGAAATGGTATCAGAGCTAAGCGTTATAAACCTCAGAGATGATGGGACGTTAAGATAATAAGTTCACTAAGATAATAAGAACTCTTGCCAAGTTCATAGTCGGGCTACCTAACGTAGTACTGACAGTTAAAACCCTTATGGGAACCCTTATAAATATCGTGATAGGAGCGTAGTTCGTTATCGTATATGGTAGCGGGACTCCGAACCCTGAGGTTGAGGAGCAACAGCGCGATGATGTTTTATTACTCATTGGAGATCAGATTATGGATCCGATAGAGCGTCCTAACGCAGGACCGGATGATGTTGATATTGAGGATGTAGTTGTTGAGGAGAATCCCAAGGAGGATCCTGACAAGATTGGATAAAGGACCACTGATGAATTGATGACCATGGTTAGGTCGACTACCAGAGGTAGGATTGGTCGGTCACTACCGGAGGTTCGTTCAAGTTTGTAAAGATAGTAACCCCTTTAACGCGGCTTACTCGTAAGACTGAGAAGTTCGAATGGACAGAGAAATGCGAGAACAACTTTCAAGAACTGAAGCAGAGGTTGGTGATGGCCCCTATGCTGGCATTGCCGGATGGAAAAGGAGATTTTGTGAAGTGTAGTGACGCTTCGCACAAGGGCTTAGGGTGCGTGCTTATGCAGCACGGTAAGGTAATCGCGTACATGTCAAGACAATTAAGGTAATATGAAATTCGATATCCCCGCCCATGAGCTTAGGCTCGTGGCAATAGTTTTACCCTAAAGATTGGAGGCACTACTTGTATGGAGAGAAGTGCGAGAATTACCTAAGCCATAAGTGCTCTAGTACATTTTCACGTAGAAAGAGCTCAACATATGCCAGAGGAGGCAGTTAGAGCTAATCAAGAATAATGATTCGGAGATTCTTTATCATTCGGGGAAAGCCAATGTGGTGGCTGATGCCCTTAGTAAAAAGGAGAGACTCAAGATGATAATGTCTTTGGGAGAGTTTATAAGAGATTTTGGAAATAGTAGTGAAGGTAACCGGAGCCGGTACCGAAAAGCTGTTTGAGATTGCAATAGAGACCGAATTATTGGAAAAGAGCATACGGTGCCAGAGAAAGATGATAAGGGAATAATGAGGTATTCCTATAGAATTTGGGTTCCGAAAGTTCAAGAGCGTAAGGATGAGAACTTAGATGAGAGCCATAGTTTGAGGAATAAGATTTAGAGCAAACCCTGAACGTGATAGTCAGGGAGGTCGCCATCAAGATAGAAGGAACCCATGACATAATGGAGTGGAAAATGAGGATTTTAAATTAAAAGATGACCCCAATTATGGGGAGTAGGATGAAACATTTCATACTAAGGAAACAGAAAGTCGAGTAAGGAAAGGAGATCCGAGACGGTACTCCTATACGGCAATTCATGGACCTGTCTAGACAGAACTTAGACTATTATCCCCAACCACCACCTTGAGGAAACAATGCGATAGGAAATTCTTTCAGGACCTTTAAGTCTCTAAGCTCTCAGAGTTCCAAGGAACAGGTTGACCTAGTCGAGGCAAGAGCCTGGCTAAAGGAAATAGAGGAATCATTTGAGATTCTAAATGATTGACGAATCACAAAAGACTATATTTGTCACTTACCCTTCTAAGAGAGAGGCCACCCGCTGGTGAAAGGCCAAGGAAGGCACGGAGCAAGAGATTATAATAAACTGATTTAAGTTTAGACAATTATTTTCGGGAAAGTACTTCCCAAGGTTATGGAGGTAGTGTAAAAGCTTTGGAGCTAGAACAAAAGCGGATGAGTATGATGAATTATGAATCTAAGTTGTAAAAGTTATCAAGATTCGTTCTGAGGACACGAATCCAGAATGACGGGATATTTGAAATCAATGCTTATGTTGTGTTGGTTCATGAAATAATGATAAGAGAAAGGAAAATAAAAAGAAACTGAAGTGGAAAGGAATATAAGGGCAATAGAGTTTGAGGAATGATAAGGAAGTTGGGTATGAGGAAACCCTAAAGACTCGTAGCAATAGAAATAGAAAAGTATGTAATCGTCAGGATGAGAGTGATTCACCATGAGTTAAATTGATGGTTGAAGGCATAAGAGATAAATATATTTTATCCCCTGTAAGTTGGGAGGATTTGAGGAAACCTTGAGATAGTTCGAAGGATAAATATTGAGACGCGGATTGACTGAGGAGACAAGGAAGTAAGAAATTAGGAAAATTGGATGAAGGAAGTGACCTTCAAGAATGTGAAGTGTAAGACCGGTGGCTCGATACCCAGGAAGGGAGACGCCAGGTATGAAAGATATCCCAACATTGAGATGACTGTTGAGATAAACAACAAAAGTAAATAAGGATTTATTAAGAAGAAGTTCACGTTGAACACGACCAATATCTTCCAGATCATCCATGTGATCATTACCAAATCAGGAAAGAAAAGCGGATAACCATTTTTATCTTTTGGAGGCCATGTGGATTGACCTTAACTTAAATAAGGATGCTATTGTGAAATTCGGTATAGACTATCGAGGTGGAAATGATTGAATAAGATACCCTTATCAGGGATATATGACTTTATTTATCCATGGAAGGATGCTTGTACCTTTTTAAAGGTGGAATTAAGGATAGAACATCGGTAACTTAAAACGAATCCTAGGGGAATGCATAAAGGTTGGCATTTCACCCTTAATAGGGATAGTATGAGTTTTGACAGTATGAATTGGAAAGGATTAAGGTAATAATAACCTTTAAGGATCAGTGGAGAAATTTTTCAGAAGTATATAGACAATGGTTCTAGTATTAGTAAATGGTATTTTGATATGCCCTGTATATAGGGAATATAGGAGGAACGATTGAAGGATAACCTTAGAGGTTTTACAAGGAGAAAGGTAATATTCAAAATTCTCAAGAATAAAAATGTTGATAAAGGAAATATGACGTAACTATAATGTTGCCAAGTGGGGCACGTGTTAAACCACGAGAAAGTATGGATCGAACCAGTAATGGTCGAAACTATTCAGGGCAATTAGGACTTAAGATAAAAGATGTTCTAATTATGATTGAGAGACAGTCATGACAGTGATTAACCTCTAAAGACTGAGGCAATAACTTATGGAAAAATGGTATTTTTTTTACTTATCAGATTTTAAGGAAAACATCTTCACTCAAGCAGTGATCGGAAATAGGGTAGAAAATTTGTGAAAGTGGTTAAAATGAAATTGACTGTAAGGAAATTTTACTATCAGGAAAGGCCAAAGAGGTGGCCGACACTTTAAAGGTAAGAGGATAATTATAGGCGCTTGTGCCAAAATAATACAGTGAGGATGGTTAAAACTGTGAAGGTTGTATTATGGTTTGGAAGATTGACATTCCTTCTGATGACTGTGCAATACCCAACCGTAATATTAGTTGGTAAAGGTTTAATTCGTGTAATCGCCATGAGCGGGCTATCTATCTTAGGAGGTCCTATCTTGAGATAAACCAGGACCATGTTTCAAAAAGGACTAGACGGACCTTTGAGTTAAGTCTTTTATATAAGGCATATGATTAAGAATGGTATTAACCTGCTATCGTTGCTTTGATTGAAACTCTTCTGCAATTTTATCTACTTCATGTCATGAAAGTACGTCAGAGTTTGGAGTGTTCTTCATGAATTGTGATTGGTGGTTATGTTAACTCCTTAGGAGAATTAGATACGAGATGTATGGACTCCGTATGGTTAGCTATTAAGACTTCATGGAAAATGAATGACTACAGTAGGTCAGTGGTGGACCATAGTAAGGCAGCAATGATTCTGCGAGTAATGAGCTGATTACAACCGTGAGAGTTGTATTGGAATGGGTGTTGAGATTGAGTACCACTAATCGGGCCGTGGTAGTGTATAAGTTATCATTGATAGACTAATTAAGTAGAGTATCTACCTAGTGAATTATTATTCTTTCTTATCAATAGAGAGTCGTATTATTATACGAGGAAGGTTGCGGTGCAAGCATAGAATTCTAGTAACGATGATGTATAGAATGAGATCCCAGATTCGATTTTCGATGTCGAGGGAGTTTCAAAGGTAATTGTGTATAAGCTCGAGGAAGAGCATGGGTCCATAGAATGATGGACGGGATAGCGAAAATATTTAGGCACGTGAAATACGAGGCTATAATGCTCGATGCTGATATAAATACGTATATGTTTTGTTCTCCTATGATAAACCTCTATAGTTCAGAGGTAGGTTCCAAGCCAGATATTTTGTGGCAGTATATTTTTTTCATATATACAATTCTCTTCAGTTCGTTCTTTTCTCTTCTTTTCATTTCATGTAAGCTGAGAAGAACAACCCTTCCAGAAGGGGAGGTATTGCCGAATGACTATCTATCTGTGTGATAGAAGCCGAGTAGGATACCAGCTATTGTTTAATTGCTTGTCAAGTACTAAAGGCTGGCCACCTTCTGTACTAACTATGCGATATAACAAGTGTTCATGATCATAGTGATCTCTCAACAAATTCCTTTACTTCTATTTGATTGATCAAATTTTGGAAAATAGAAACAACTGAAAAAGGAGTAATAAAGTGGTGGTAGTATGCGGAATGGGAACACATTCGTGATACTAAGGTTGACGTGGTTATTAAAAGGTTATAGAACGCTAACGAGCAAAAGTATAACCAGTATAATATTAGGAACGGAAGGTAGTAGCGATTACGAACTGGAAAAGAATGGGTATTGAGAAGCAAAAGTTCTAATGATAAAAGCTATAATGGGAGTCTGTGCAATAGACTTGAAAGAATTTGGAATGATCTCTTAATTCGGATTGAGTTATCTTACGACAATAGATCATATGTCATTATCGAGATGTCGCCTTATGAGATCCTTGAGGGAAGACAATGTCGATCTCCCTTACGTTAGGATGAAGTTATAGAGCGCAAGATGCTCGGACCTGCAGTAGTCCAAAGGACCAAGGATATGATAGATCTAATCAGAGGACGGCTGGTAGTAGCCCAAGATGGACATGATAAGTATGTTGATTTGACACGAAAGGATAAAGAGTATGAAATAGGGGACCTAGTAATGTTATAGGTATCCCTTGGAAAGGATTGATGAGGTTCGGAAAGAAAGGAAAGCTAAGTCTACAATTTGTTGGACCCTTGGATATATTAAGACATTTGGGAAGTTAGCATATGAGCTAGCCCTAACCCCGAACATGTAGCAGGTCGTAACGTGTTTCACGTATCAGTGTTAAGGAACTGTAATTCAGATGCCAGATAAATAGGGGCATATGAGCGCATAGATATGCAACCCGACGTAACCTATATGGAGCAACCAGGAAGGGTTGTAGAGTGAAAAGGGAATAAATGCTTAGGAGAAGGGTTATCAAACTATTCAGAGTTTGATGGAAGAACTACAATGTGGGAAAATTGACTTGAGAGTTAGAAAGTGCAATACTAAGAAAGTATCCCTATTCATTTCTATCTGATTCTGGGACGGAATCCTTTTAAGGAGGGGAGACTGTAATAACCCCAATTTTTGGAAATTTTTTGAAACCCTTATGAATAGTGTTTTTGCTGAATGAGAAAACTTTTCATGCCACACTATGTAGGGGTTCTGATATGGATATTCTGAGATTTTATTAGTACTTTATATGGGATATAAGTGTATGTAAAGATCGTCAGAATCCAAATCCGAACACTTTGATTTTTCCCGGAAATCCAATAGATACGGAGAGAATTGAGTAAAAGGTAACAGGATAAAAAGGATTGAAATTAAAGGATTATAGGAGAGGATCATAAAAGGAATATAATATATTGAGAAAGGTTAAGGGAACCTAAGTAATAAGATCCCGGGTATAATCCCTCAAACGATAAACGAGAACGAAAGATAAGCGAACCGTAAAACAAATAAGTGACCAAGAGACAAGCTTGTACAAGAAGCCAGGGATTGTGACATCATCAAACCACAAGGTGTGGACAAGTGGGAGCATAATGACATGTGCAAGGTGACACAAGCATGACATAGAAGGGAAGGAAGTGTGGTTGAATTATAACCACACAAAATCAAGGTTAATTAAGTCATTAACCAAAAACAACACAAAAATCAACCAACCAAGCAAATCATTTCATTTTCATCAAACAAAACACAAAAATCTCTTTCCTCCCAAGCTAGCTCTCGGCCCATTTCTTAAAATTTGAAGATCCAAGCTCCACCACTTACTATTTAGCAAGGTAATTATCTCAGCTTCC
This sequence comes from Apium graveolens, assembly GCF_009905375.1. NCBI lineage: Eukaryota > Viridiplantae > Streptophyta > Magnoliopsida > Apiales > Apiaceae > Apium > Apium graveolens. The sequence continues at coordinate 40,216,869 of NC_133649.1, read as the reverse complement.
CCATGGATAGTTACATACTTCCTATAAGTTTAAGCTTCTAATTCCAAGCCAATCTTTTTCTATAAATCAAGGAAGAAGATGGTGAATAGTAACCTTCAAGAAATAACTTTAGTTTTCTTGAATTTTTATAAAAGATTAAGGTTATACAAGCAAGGATCAAGGTTCTTTAGGCATTCAAAGCTCTTATGTTGTGTTAAAAAGCTTCAAGGAAGGTATAAACTTCAAACCCTAGCCTTTACTTTATTTGTTAGTAAGTTTAATGGTTGGTGTTGTGAAATGAGAAGCATGGATTGTGATTATTAGTAGTTTGGTTTGATTTGGAAGTGTTTTGGTAATTGAAGCTTGATTATAGTTCATAGGTCTTGATTGTGGTTGTTTGAGTTGAAAACCTTGGAGATTATGGACTGATGTGGTATGGTTTAGGTGAAGTTTTGTTGTATTGATGGTTATGAGTTGGTTGGTGGTTAATTGGAGTAGTTTAAACATTGGTAATCGCGTAAACATAGCCGTCGTAACGTCCGATTTTCTTTGGACTGTTTTTATGCATAGCATTGGGACCCGAGAACCCCCTTCTAGATTATGACCACTGCCATGTCTAGATAGCTCGTGTTACGAGCTTCGTTTTGATATGTAGTTCGTTCGATTCCGATGCACGGTTTAGGAGAAACGACCGTTTCAAGTAACGGCGTTTCGCGAACGAAACATTTCCCCTCGCCTTACTTTGAAACATAGGTTAAAGACCAAAAAGGACTAATTGAAGTATGAAACATTTATGGTAAGTGTGTTAGGCAGTTGGTAAGACACTCGCGAAGGAATCGCCTTAAAACTCGTAAAGGTTAAATTATTAAAAATGGTGGAGCCGAGGGTACCCGAGTGACTTAAGCGAATCAGTGAGCGCAAAACGAGCGTTAGAGTCTAAGTTAGTTAAAGTATAGATTTACAAGTGACTTTGGTTTAATTCCAACTTACTTGTTGCTTATAGGTTACCAGACTCGTCCCGAGCCATTCGTAACCCCCAGTCGCTCAGGCAAGTTTTCTACCCGTTATACTGTTGCTGTGATGTAAATATATGTATATGCATTATCTTGTGATATTGCATGATTGTTATTAGCAAATTTTGCGATATATTGGAGCATGCTAAAATGGTATATATGCATGTCTGTTTCGTAATCTGGTTATCTATCTGTTGATTTCAATGCTTATAGTTGCATAATACCTATGCTAGAAATAAGCAAGTAGTTGCGTATACCCTTAGTATAGGGGATAAAAGGTGAACATATTTCTAAACCGGGAGTCGATGTTCCCGAGTATATTATATATATATATATATATTTATTTATATATATATATATATGGATATAGTTTTTAAAACTATTAATCGAATAAGGTTTATTCGATAACTTTAACTTTATTTTATTAATGAATATTATTTCGAATATTCATTCGAGGGCTTATGACTCCATTTATATTATTTATTGAATAATATTTCGAATATTCATTCGAGGGCTTATGACTCAGCTTATTTATTTATTGAATATTATTTTGAATATTCATTCGAGGGCTTATGACTCTTTTATATTATTTATTGAATATTAATTGAATATTCATTCGAAGGCTTATGACTCAGTTTATATTATTTAACGAATATTATTTGAATATTCATTTGAGGATCTATGACTCCGATTATTTGCTGAAATATATTCTTTATTTTATTAAAGAATAAAGTGTTAATAATCAAACTTATTTTCGATTATTCAAATAAAGATAATACTTTCATATAAGTATATCTTTGGTTATTTAATGTTTATTTCAAGTATAAGTTTTAAAACTTCTACTTCAATTATTTTTATAAAAGATTATTCTTTATGGGAATATTATTTAAATAATAATATTCAGTCATTTTCTAAATATTCTGGGGACTGATTTACTTCATTAAATCAGCTTTACTCCAAACACTCTTTAAAGTGTTTTCGAGTCTTCAAAATGATTTTTAAAAGTTAGAGCGGATCCCAAAACTAATTTTTATATTTAAGATCTTCCTTTTAAAGGGGATTTAAATACTCGTTCAAAACCTGGGGAATCCGGCTCTGTGGTGTATTTTATATTCGCAACAAGGTTGCAGTTTTGGTAAATGAATTGATTACTTACCCAACGTTCGGGAATTAAGTCCATCTATTGAGTCGGCATAAGCAACATGGGCTCAGTGGGCGTCCATGATAGTGTAAGTGGCTCAGCGGGAGTCCATCAAATGCATAAGTGGCTGAGTGGCAGTCCAGCATAAGGTCCTAATTATGACCAGGGTGATGACCAGTGGGGAATTCGTCCATCTACTAGTAGAAAAGGTTACTTATGGGTATCTTTGCCTGATCAGCAAGATATCTGGTTTATGCCAAAGGTTTTCTTTTCCTTCCAAATTTATTGGATATTGCAACTCTGTTCATACTTTACATAACAGAGGTTCCAGGAAATGTTTAAGAGATATATATATGTGGATATATATATATCGGGACTAAATAAAGTATCTCGTAACTTTATTTCATTCAATAATATTTCAAAGATTGAATCTATTCAAATCTTGTCTTGTAGTCTCATCTATGTGATGAACTTTTGAAACTGATTATAACTTGAACGGTGGTAGTTCAAGTAGTATTGGGAAAGATATAAGTATATTGGGGTATTTGGTAACCTCATCTTTTAAACTTATATCTAATTAATAATTGTCTTAGGAATGACAAAGATTTTCAGAAAAACGTTGAAACAAGGTTAGATATATTAGATCACCTTGCAACGATTTTTTTTATACAGTTATACACTGGGACTTTGTGTATATTATGCATGGAAGAGGACTTCCAATATTTTGAAAAGTATATATATATATATATACTGAATATTTTGCGACTTCATCGCATTAAGATATCAAACTTGGTTCATTTCTTTTGACCAAGACTTTCATGAGTATTATGAGTAGGCTCATATATTGTAAATCATTATACATATTATTTTGGTGGGCTTGCTGCTCACCCTTGCTTTATTTCTTCATCACACAACAACAGTTAGGAAAGATGGCCAGACTCCAGCAGACCCAGCGCAAGCGCGTGGGAAGCGTTCCGCGTCTTCCCGTTGATGTTGTAGCTGCTATAGCTGCAGAGGTAGACCTATTGTAGATCAGACCATCTACTTTTGAGAATCAATTATGTATAATTATAACTTGTGGCAGATAATGGCAATTAACTGTAAATTTATCAAGTAATCATTTTGGGTTGTAATAACTTTTAAATGGTGGATTCAAAGACTTGTACTTATTTCAATTTCATCTCTGAGACTATAACGGGTTGTGGTGTGTGTTAGTATGGGGTCACAGCATGAGGTTATTTATTATTAATTAAGTGAAATGATATTGTGGAAAGAAAGACTGTGACAACCCGGATCCCCGACCCCGGATCTGGGGGTGTTACACGCCCTTCCAATGGCTAGACTCCGAAGAATCCATAGCTTATCGGAAAGTTAAAGGTTCGTCCTCGACATTGTATGTAATAAAATCACTTTCAAAATCCTTAACACCTTTGCACACTTACTTTTCCTTGGTTCCTCTACTTCCTTAAGAATAGAGCTACTACTAGGTTCCGCCCCCATATTTGTCATCTTTTCCACATGATCAGGAATAGAACTCGATGTGTGAGTAGGATCTTCCTCAGATTCGTTTAGGATATTCTAGTTTTTATAGGGTAGACATCCTCAAAGAATGTAGCATCTCGAAATTCAACTATCGTGTTTGCCACTATACCATCTATGTCAGATTTTAATACCAAAAATCTCATAGTTGTAGTGGTTTCAAGATAGCCCAGAAAGATACAGTCAACAGTTTTCGGACTTAGTTTCTTTCTCTTGTGTTCAGGAATAAGCACCTTAGCAAGGCACCCCCACACACGAAGATACTTAGGACTAGTCATCCTGCCTTTCTATAACTCCAGGGGTGTCTTATCCATGTGTTTCAGAGGGACTCTATTCAAAATATGGCACGCCGTATTTAGAGACTCTCCCCACATGTATTTAGGCAACCCAGAGTTAATAAGCATACTATTAATCATATCTTTATTTTTCAGTTCTTTCGCTCAGCAACCCCATTGGACTCAGGTGTGTATGGTGGAGTAACTTCATGAACTATACCATTGTTTGCACAAAATTCATTAAAAGTGTTACTCGTATACTCACCACCTCTATCAGATCTCAATCGTTTAAGTACCTTACTAGTTCATTTTTCTACTTCAGTTTTATATATAATGAATTTACTAAGTGTTTCATCCTTATGTCTAAGTAAGTAAACATAAAAATATATATTATTATCATCTATAAAAGTAATGAAGTATCTAAACTGGTCCTTTGTCAACACACCACCAAATTCACAATATCAGTGTGTACTAAATCTAACAAGTCTGAATCCCTAACAATGTTATGAAAAGGTTTCCTTATTTGTTTAGCAAACACACATACTTGACATATAGAATTATTTTCTATGGAATATTTTGGAATCAACTCTAAGTTCACCATATTCTTAAGAGCATCAAATTTTAAATAACCTAGTCTAGCATGCCATATATTCGAGGATTCAATACAGTTAACAGAAAGAATAATATTATTATTCAAATTCCCCAAAAAGGGTTCAGCATTAATAACAAATAAACCGTTTGACAAGTAACCCTTGCCAAAAAATGTACCAGTATGAATAAGAACTACTTTATTACATTTGAAAGAAATTTCAAAACCAATAGAAACTAAACAACTTCCACTTATTATATTTCTACGCATGTCGGGAACTTGATGCACTCTAGTCATAAATAGAATACGTCCTGAAGGGAACTTCAGATCCACGTTTCCAACTCCATGTACTTGAGCAGCACTAGCATTCCCCATCTTCACAGTCAAGCTATAACTTTGTTGATAAGATACAAATAAATTAATATCAGCACAAATATGCACATTAGCTCCAGTATCTATCAACCATTCATTTGGCAGATAGGTAGAAAATATTACAGGGTTATAGGATACATACCAGTCAACGTCGGTTTCAGAAGCTGTAGCCTCACCAACAACCATGTTCACTACGGGGCCCCTTGCGGTTCCAAGCATAGCATACGCTTGCGCTACCACCTCTGTTTTCTTCGTTTCTTTGTAGGGAAGTCCTTACTCCAGTGCCCAACCTGCCCACAAGACCTACACGGTTTGTTTGCCTTTAGTATCTTGTCCTTGTCCTTGTCACTCTTAGGTTTATTACTATTAACTTTCTTAGCAACAACCTTCCTTTTATGTCCTACAGTTGCTATGTTTACCTTCGAGGTATCGTGCTCAGTTGGCATCACATGTCCTTGTTTGGACTTGTGTTGTTCTTGGACCGAGATGTCCAACATAAGGTTGGTCCAGGTGATCTCTCCATTCTATCTTTTCAAAGAAAAAGAGAACTCTTCCCAAGACTTCGAGAGCTTTTCAATCACGCTCATAACCTTGAACTTCTCAGGGAGGTCCATTCCAGACTCCTTCAAAGCATGCACTATCATCTTGAACTCATGCACTTGCTCAATCATGGACTTATTGTTCATCAGCTTGAATTCAAGGAACCTAGCCACAAAATACTTTTCCAGACCTTGTGAGTCAGTATTATGTGCCTGGTCCAACTTCTCCCATAAGATTTTTGCGGAGTAGGCATAAGAAGAATAGACATCAAACAAAGTGTTTGTTAGAGCATCCAAAATGGCCGCCCAAGCCACCCCAGCCTTCTCAGCCCACTTCGCAAAAGCCTTAACCGTGTCAGCCTTTTCTTGATCTACAACCGGTTTCTCATACTCCACAACCGGCCACAAACCCTTTATAGTCAACTACAATTTCATCCTTTTCTGCCATCGAGAAAAGCCAATGCCACCATTGAATTTCTCCGGTAATCCAGTTAATTCTAACAGCTTGTGGAAAACTATAAGTGGTCCAATCAATGACCCCAGCAGTTGTACCAGAACTACCACCACCTACGGGAACCTCAGTTTCGCTAACCATTATGCTAAATAATATATAACTAATTATATCTTCAAAAATGTTGGAAATATCCATTATTACAGCAACATAGAGACAGTTATATATCATATTTAACAAGCCAATGCCAAGATAGAAATTAACGAAACAAAATATGTAGGTACACAAAAATGCATATTAGTAACTGTAAGAACAAAGAAAGAATAGAAAGCATACCAGTAACCATAACTTTAACACAGTGAAAACAAACAGAAAAGCGGTGGTAACCAACAGTTACAATGCAACAAGAAAATAATCAGCTGAGTCGTCAGGCCTTGCTCGAAGCCCTGACTGCTCTTGAAGAGATAATTGCCCCCACCTGTTGCATTGGGTTGCTTGCAATGCCTCCTCCAGGATAAAATAGCTCAGGTGTTGATGTTCATAGCAACAACAAATCTAACTCCGACTAGCACCTCAATAGCCGAAAAAATCAGCAGCTTACATAATAGTGTTTAGGAGAGAAGAGAAAGCAGAGAGAAAAAGAGAATGCAGGTGTGGTGTTTTTCATCAACAACTTAGGCCTCTATTTATAGTAGAGGCTAAGTGTAACTGACCACCCTGACATTAATAAACTTTAATAGACTTTAATATCAGAAATCAAAATTGCTGATTTTGAATTTAAATAAAATGTAACCATTTTTGTATTTAATCCACACATTAAATTAGTTTTAATGTTTTCAATTATGAATATATATTATCAGTTACATGTCCAGATTCATTGAATCTGACTCAGCCCACTTACAAAGTGACCAAGCCCAATAGAAACAATAACCCAACCCGGCTGATAAATTAATTCTAATTAAAAAAAATTAATCAGAATTAAATAAAATTCTCACTTTATTTATGATATGGGCCTAAAATTAGCCTAGAAATATAATTGATGTTGAATTGATTAGACCTGATACGGTCCAATAATGAAGCCCAATTAACGAGGCCCGGAGCCCTGATTATTTATTAATTTCGTAATTAATAAATAGGGAGGATTAACAACTCATTAAAATGAGTCCAATCGGTGATATAAATCTATATAAGATAGCCTTGAGGGCACCTACACCAACAAGGAGTCTGATTCCTTCATTCTAGGACTTCAAAGTCTATCCAATGTCTGAGACTTGTTTAGCAAGTCTCTTAACCCTAGTCCAATTCAAGAACATTCAACATCTATATAAAGGGTCTCATCCCATCAATCAGAACTACATTTTTGGCTTGATTCTCTAATTTACAGAGATACGTAGGCATCTCATAAAGGCAGAGTTAAGCTACGAAACACGAGAGCAGCCATTAAAGGCCTTGAGCTCCCGAACCTTAGCAATAAAGAAAACAATTAATATACCCAAGTTTTTTATCCATAATATTTGGCGCCGTCTGTGGGAATGCACAACAACAACCATGGCGAGAACACGGAGTGGAAACAGCGCCCCTGAAGGAACACCAGCTGGGATAACTCAAACGATTTCGTCGATGGTGGAGATACCCCCACACTCATCCTACACCTCCACCCAAGGAAGAACCCCGAGAAGGGCAACTGAGCCTCAGCCACAAGGAATGAATCCCCCGGCTCTACAAGGGATGAATCCCCAGGCTCCTCAAGGGACGAATCCCCAACTTCAGCAGGTACATGCACCTGTGAACTCTCAACCCGCAAGGTATGAATATTCAACTATTGTTACCACTAATCCCCCCCCCCCCCGGAATGCCCCTGTACCCCAAGGTTGGAGGAAGTGGACATGCTGGATGAAGTGAAGCACGGGGAAAAACACCCCTTACATACGAGGTTTGGCTCCTATTCTGGAGGACCAAGAATTCTCTAGACCTTACACTGAAAGAGACTCCGAATCTTCGGATGATGATGTGGCTCCAAGGAGGAGGCTTTCTGGTAAATAACCTATGACTGATGCTAATCGAGGCCCCAGAACCCCAAAAGGAACGAATACCCAGGAAGTACAGGAGAGGATCAGGGCTCATGAAGCTGAGATCCAAAGGCTGAAGCGCGATCTGGAGACGCACTTAAGACCCCCACTATCCCGAGGAGGAGAAATCCTTCAGTCATAGACCTGGATGGTCCAATACCAAGAAGGGCTGTCCCAAGGGCTATTCCAAGTGATCTTCTACCCCTAGGAGATCCTGATGATCCCACTCCACCATTCACTAAAGAGATAATGAATGTCCATATCTCAAGAAAGTTCAAGATGCCCACCATCAAAGCTTATGATGGCATTGAAGATCCCGCTAATCATGTTAGGACATTCTCTAATGCACTGTTGTGTTGCTGCAGCCCGTGAATGATGCTATTTAGTGTCGGGCCTTTCCTCAAACCCTGTAGGAATGGCTCAAAGATGGTATAGCCGTTTTCCTCCGAATTCTATTGGATCCTTCAGAGATCTAAGTCAAGCTTTTATCAAACAGTTCATCAGTGGGAGAATGCACGAGAAAAGTTCAGCATCCCTCATGAGTATTGTACAAGGAGCAAAAGAGTCTTTGAGAGACTATTTGAATCATTTCACCAAGGAACCCTTGAAGGTCCCGGATATTGATGATAAGGTAGCTATGATAGCACTGCAGCAGGGGACTAGGGACGAGTTCTTCAAAATGTCATTAGCCAAGCGCCTACCTGAAAGCATGTTACAGCTCCAAGACAGAGCCGAAAAGTATATTAAAGTGGAAGAAAGCATGAGGACGACGGTAGTGAGTAACGAGCCCGCTGGTGGCAAGAAGCGAAAGACCAATCTGAAATATATTGTTAAGGACAAGTATCCTAGGACTGAGCAAAGCACTGATTCAACCCCGAAGAAGGGAGGACCTAGATAAAAGTTCACAAAATATGCTAAGTTGAACGCTCCTAGAAGTCATATCTTAATGGAAATCAAAAGAGATAGGGAAGTCCGTTGGCCTAAACCTTTGAAAGTTGATCCTACTGAGATAGATAAGAGCAAGCATTGTAGATTTCACAAGGACACTGGTCATGATACCGATGAGTGTAGGCAACTAAAAGATGAAATAGAATTCCTTATTCGAAAGGGAAGGCTAAGTAAGTATACTAGAGATGGAGGAGATAGGAATAATAATGGAAGAAGGAACTTCGATGATCGCAAAAGAGATCAAGATGATCAAGGGCGAAATCCCCAACCCAGGGGACCGGTGATAAATACAATCTTCAGAGGACCAACTGCTGTTGGTTTATCTAATATTTCGAGGAAATCATACACTAGAGAAGTTATGCATATTGTCGGAGAAGCCCCGAAGAGGGCTAGGACAGGAGTAACAATGACATTTGATGATTCTGACTTAGAGGGAGTGAAATTTCCTCATGACGATCCTCTAGTCATAACACCAATAATAGGGAATAACCCGGTGAAGAGGGTCCTCATAGACAATGGAGCTTCAGTGGACATCTTGCTCCATGATACCTTTATAAGGATGGGTTACAATGATTCTCAGTTAACCCCAACTGATATGCCGATATATGGTTTTGCTGGAGTCGAGTGTCCCGTAGAGGGAATAATCAAATTGCCCCTAACTATAGGGCATGAACCAAGACAAGCAACACAGATATTGGACTTTGTCATGGTAAAGGCTGGATCAACTTACAATGTAATAATGGGAAGGATGGGAATACATGCCTTCAAGGCAGTCCCCTCTTCTTACCATTCAGTAATGAAATTTCCCACCCGAAACGGGATTGGAGAAGAGAGAGGAGATCAAAAGATAGAAAGGAGTTGTTATGTAGCCTCTCTGGATGTCCGTGAGAACGACGAGAAAAGAGGAAAGCTGAACGTGGATCCAAATCGAAAGACTGTAAAGCAAAAGAAAAGAAGCTTTGCTCCAGAAAGGCAAGAAGCTATTAAGAAAGAAGTAGAGAAGCTCTTAGAGGTTGGTTTCATTGAAGAGATACAGTTTCCAGAATGGTTAGCAAATCCTGTAATGGTGAAGAAGGCTAATGGAAAGTGGAGAATGTGCGTGGACTTCACTGATCTAAATGATGCATGCCCACAGGACTGTTTCCCGTTGCCGATGATAAATACATTGATAGATGCTACTGCTGGTCATGCGATGCTGAGCTTCATGGATGGATTTAGTGGATACAAACAGATCAAGATGCATAAGGATGACATCTCTAAGGTATAATTCATCATTAACTTCGGTGTATTTTGTTATTTTGTTATGGCATTTGGTCTCAAGAATGCAGGAGCTACCTATTAAAGGTTGGTAAATACGATTTTCAAGGACCTTATTGGAAAAACTATGGAAGTTTATGTTGATGACATGTTAATCAAGAGTTTGTTAAGGGCTGATTATGTAACCCATTTGAGAGAAGCTTTTGAGGTGTTGAGATATCATAAAATCCTGCAAAGTGTGCTTTTAGAGTGGGATCCGGAAAGTTTTTAGGTCTGATGGTCTCCGAGAGGGGAATCGAGGCTAATCCTGATAAAATAAAGGTTATCCTAGATATGGAACCACCACGTTTCATAACGGGCGTTCAGAAACTCACCGGAAGGGTTACAGCTCTAGGACGTTTCATCTCTAAATCCGGAGACAAGTGCTTGCCCTTCTTTAAATCCCTAAAGAAGGTTAAAGATTTTGTATGGACTGAGGAAAGCCAGGAGGCATTTGAAGAATTAAAGAAATATATGGTTCATGCCCCGTTGTTGGCTAAGCCAACTCTGAATGAAACCTTGTATTTATACTTGGCCGTTTCAGAAAATTCCTTGAATGCTGTATTGGTTAAGGAGGGGCTTAAAGTCCAGAAACCCATATACTATATTAGTAAAATTCTGCATGGAGCTGAGTTGAATTATTCAACTATTGAGAAGTTTGCTTTAGCCTTAGTGATGGCTTCACGGAAGTTGCGTCCTTACTTCCAGGCTCATAAATTAAAGTGCTGACGAATCAGCCGTTGAGAAACATTATTCATAGTCCCAAAGCTAGTGGGGCTGATTAAATGGGCAATAGAATTGGGAGAATTCGACATCAAGTACAAGCCGCGAACGACAATAAAAGCCCAGGCGTTGGCTGACTTCATGGTGGAATGTACCATACCCAACCAAGAAGTCGGGGGGCAGGAAGATACTATCCTCAAAACACAGACACAAAAGATGGCAAAGAAAAGGGCGTTAAGGAGAAGGAATATTGGGTTCTCTATTTTGATGGAGCATCAAAAACAAATTCAAGTGGAGCCGGGCTTGTTTTACAAAGCCCAAATGGATTCTTGATTGAATACGCCATGAAGTTAGACTTCCCGACCACAAATAATGAAGCTGAGTATAAAGCTCTGAAAGCTGGCCTTGGCCTAGCAGGAACATTGAGGGTCAAGAATTTGAAAGTTTGTGGGAATTCCCAGCTTATTGTATCCCAGGTCAAGGGAGAGTTTGAGGCAAGAGATGAAACAATGGCTAAGTATGTTCGCCTAGTAAGGGCTGTGATTACTCAATTTGATGAATGCCATGTTGAGCACATTCCAAGAGAGGAAAATACTAATGCAAATGCATTATCTAAGTTCGTTTCATCAGAGATAGAGAAAAGTTTAGGGAGTGTGCACTTCCGCATTTTGAAAATACGAAGTATTGATGTTAAGCTTGTAGCCCCTATAAGGTTGGGGATATCTTGGATAGATCCCTTTAAGGCTTATATTCGAACTGGATGGCTTCCAAATGATGTGTCTGAAGCACAAAAGTTGGTTGTGCGAGCACTGAGATATTCTGTTAGGTCACACACTGTAGAAGGGGGTTGAATACAGTGTTTAGCACAATCAAATCGAATATAAGAACTCAAGTAACAGAAATAAATTTTATTCAACACAATAAACTTTGTTATAATATAGAACTGTCCTCTCTCAGTGATGAACAAATTATCACGAGAGCTGCTAGAGTTACAAAGAATAATAACTTCGATAATCGTAACACTTATAGTATAAACTCTCTGTCTGTGTTTATATACTACACAGTTACAAGATAATCTTCTAATTGATATGGAATATAATTCTGCTTCCTAAAATATATCAACTAGTTATCTTTTCTTCCAAGTATTCTATTCTTCATAGAATTCCTTCTTCATGCATAATTCTTTCTGTCTTAGTCTCGATCTTCTTTCCTTTCAATCAGCCGTCTGCCTTATCTGAAAGTCATCTTAAGTCCTGATATTATCTCCTGATAAATATCTTCTAAATCTTAAGTTCTGATAACTTAAGTTCTGATATCTTAAGTTCTGTCTTCAGTATCAATGTTGATTTCCAGTTGAGTACTGATTTGTCCTGTTAAGTAAGATCTGAAAACTAAACACAAATCATATTACACATGACATTATCAAATATATCTAACAATCTCCCTCAACTTGTAAATTAGCATAATATACAAGTTCAACAGATATTTGATGATGTCAAAAACATTAAGCACAAATGCATGAGAATTTGACTAGATAACTACAACTTACAGTCCTTTCAGCTTTACCATCTTTAACTTCTGATAACAGCTTCAGTCTGTATATACTTCAGAATTTAAGCAGTTGTAGATCTTTGACTTGGCATCAATTTCTGATCTCTTTGATATCAGGAGTTGTCCTGAGATAGTTCTTCAACAAACATCTCTCAGCATATTCAAGTTCATTGACCATCCTCCTTTTAGCATTTATCAATTCAGATGTATCTTCACCAGTTTAAAAAATAGCTGCTCTGAGATCATTTATCTTAGCTTTTCTTATCTCCTGATCTAGTCTTATCAGATATGCCTTGTCAGACTCTAGATTGAATTCCACAGCTTTATAACCCAGAAAAGTAGTTATAATCTTAGCAGAGTTAGGCTTTATATCGACAATATCACCCTTGTGATCTCTGTACTTGGGTCAGTATGTGTTGTCAGACTTTACAGAATAAAGCTTCTTCTGTCTTTGAATTTGAGACTTTAAATACCCTGCAACACTGTCTGTTAATCTGTCTTTCACTTGAAGTAGGAATAGAACATGTTCCAGTTCCTCAAAATACTTCAGTGGTATAACATTCTGCTTAATCTGGTATACCCTTCCATCTGTCATGAAATATAACAAGATATGTTCTTTCAAGAAGGTATGGTAAACCATTCGTACAGATTCAAGTCGATTCAATCTTTCAGGAGTTGCTCCAACACCTGGTTCACTTAAGAAAGTTGGATCATTAGTAGTATTATGTACTCTTCTTTCATCAGAACTACCCAACCCAGATTTATCTCTTGCTTCCTTTCATGTAACAACTCTTGCTTCAAAATAACTAGTTGTAGTCTTCAAAGGTTGAGCCTGTTTAGCTTTGGTGAATCCTGGTAGGAGTATCTTTGAAGGTTTAACATGAGCAATATCAGAGGTTTCCTTTTCCTTATCTTCTGATATCAAACCAACTTGAGCTAAGTCAGAGGTTGCTTGATTCACTGTCATATCAGAACTTACTAAATCTTGACTCTGAACAACATGAGCCATGTCAGAGGTTATTTGAAAAATCTTCTTTTGCATCAGAGTAAGATTAGCATCTTCTTCATCATCAATTATTTCTTCATCCATGACTGGCATATAAACCTTTACAGGTTCATCAACTTTTTCTTTGCCCTTGGACCTTGGATCAATTTCCATTTGTGATTTGGCTTTGATTGCCTCAGAACTTGTTCTTTCCATTATCACAATACCCTTATCCTTCAGAAATTTCTTTTCAACAACAGAAGCTTTAGATTTTGTCTTGACACCTTCTGCTTTGAGTCTAGCTTCTTCTTCCTTTAGACTCTCAAAGTCCATTCCTGGATTTTTCTTTAAGAAATAACTGCTTTGAAATTTCTTCATCAAGTTCCAGATGTTCACCAGAACTTATCCTTTTACCAGTATCAGAACTTATTCTTCTCCCAGTATCAGAACTTGTTCCTTGACTTGTAATTCTAGCTTTACTTGATGAAAATCCTTTGCCTTGACCTTGACCTCTACCCATATCAGAGTTTCCCTGGTCATCATTTCCATCATCCTTTCCTTTCAGTGTCCGAATAGATTTGCATTTGGACTTAATCACTTTCTCCCCCTTTTTGGCATCAGCAGGTAATAGAAGAGAGACAAGCAATTCCACTGAGGATTGGATCTCATTGAGTTGATTTTGGTGGGAAGCTTGATTCTTCAGAATTTCTTCAATTTGAGTTTGTTGCATCTCCTGAGTTTTCTCAATGTAGGCAATTCTGTCAAAGGCTGGCTTGAAAAATCTGTTCTTTTCAAGTTTCACATTCATATCTTGCTGGATCAAGTTTTCTTGAATTTTGTTCACCTTGTCATAAGTTATTGAGTGTTGACCTTGAAGGTGCCTTGTACTCAATGCAGTAACTCTCAGCTATGCCTTGAAATCATCATTTATCAGCATTTCATCAGCTTTTACAAGATGCTCAGCAAGAATCTTTTCAGAAGGAACAAAACTAACTGAGTTCCATTCTTTAGTCTACTCCTTTCCTCTAGAACTTTCACTCCAAGGTACTGGTGTTTCCCCTATAACAAACTTCTTGACTAAATCAGCTTTATGAATTGTTTGTTGAGGTGCATGTCCTGATGGACCAGCTGCATTAGCTTCTAAATTGGCAGCAGCTTCACCAGTAGTTTCTTCATTAGCAACATCAGAACTTGTAGAAACTGCAGTATCAGCATCCTCTGGTAAAATAGCATTATGTGAGGCTATAGAGGCTTCAACATCATCCTCTAAATTCTATTCTGCAGCTAGGTTCTGGTTCTTCAGTATGTACTGGATCAACTATAGGTGACATAGGAGGTGTAGAAATTTTGTCTTGAGCAGTTTCATGTTGTGTAGAAGGAAGTGATTCAATAACAATAGGTTCTTTTGAGATCAGAGATTCCTGATCCCCTTCCTTAGCTGCTTCCATTACATCTGACTTAACTATGTCCCTATGAGCTCTTTGTTTCTTTACTTTCTTCAAAAGTGGAGACACTGTAGGAGCTTTATTATCAGAATTAAACTTTCTAAGCCGTTTGAGGGTCCTAGAACTCACAGTTACAGTCTCTTTCTGAGAAGAAACCTTCCCAGCTTCTAAAACAACAGGTTCTGCTATTGGAACCTGTTCCTCGGCATCTGATTCATCTCGCATAATAATTCTCCTTCTCTTCTGTTGAGTCTGAGGTACTTTCTTAGTTCTCTTGGGTTTGGAAGATGAAGGCTGCACTGTAGGATCTGAAGGTTGAGGTTGAAAAGTTTGAGGTGTTTGTGTAGAGGTGGTAGGTGCTGATGGATAAAGTTGAGATGGTTGAACATCAGGATATAGTTCAGTGTATTTAACTGGATCATAGGTTATCAAGGCTTGTTTGACAGATAAAGGAACTAGGAGGGGTCTTAACACAGCCTTCTTATTATCAGTAGATAATAAGTCATTAAAAGCTCTTTTAGCTATTCTGAATGATGGAATTAATTCACTAGCTGATTGGGGCTTATCATCACAACAAAAACTATAGATAAGTTGACAGAATATAGCAAAATAAACAGTATTTCTATCTTCTGTCATTTTATCCCCAATAAAACCTAAGACAGCACTTGCATAATCAAAATCAGTTTGATTTATGAGAGCATACCCGATTTGTTGGTTGAATATGGGGATTGCATCGAAATTAGAACATTTGTTTACAAAAGCCTTGGTTATGCAGTCAAAGAAGAAACTCATTTCCCTCCTTATGTAAATCTCTTCAACTGACCCAACTTTGCCCATGTCCTCTCATACCCCAGACTGGCCATCATGTTTTGAAGAACTGGCTCTTCAACAGTAGAATAAACACAGTTCTCAGGCAGCTGCAGTGCTTGTCGAACCGTAGCCAATGTCACGACATGCTCATCCTCCCCTGATGAAAAAATAATACTTGGGGACCCTTGAGCACCACCATCATCATATACTCCGCTTCTCCAGAACTCCAGTACTTGAGTACCAGAGAATGCATCAGGTTCGGTCAGAGCGTACCCAATATCAAAACTAGCAAGAAAGTCCTGAATGAAGTAAAGTTCTGATGGGGCTTCTGACTTGCTAAGAATAGCGGAGAAGTTATTAGGAACAAACTTAGATCCATCAAAAATTATGTCTTTTGGTGCCATTTCTGTAAGAAATCAAGTGAGTAAGAGTATGTTTGCAAAGTGTTTGTAAAAAGTCCTAAGAGAAAAAACAACTTCAGAAAATAAAAGAGAGAGAGAGAGAGAGAGAGAGAAAAGAGATTTAGAATAGAAAAGTAAGTAAAAGATTAGAAAATCTTTTATCTCTCATATATATACTCTCTCCACTCAACAGTCATATTTTTGAAGCATGAGATACACTTTACACCTGGAACTAGAGGTGGCCAATCGTGCGGGTTCGAACCGCACATTCGGGACCGGCTCGTACGGAAACCGTAAAATATTCGGCCCGATTCGGGCCGGTTCAAACCCGCACAACCCGCCGAAATAAGCGAACCGAATACGAATTTAATTTTAAAAACCGGAACCGGCACTAACCCGCACGACCCGCACAGGCGAAGCCCGCGTGAGCCGCACGAACTGTGCAACCCGCACAGCCCGCACGGCTGTAGCCTGTAGCCTGTAGCCTGTAGCCTGTAGTCTGTAGATGACTAAATGGAATCATGTCTTCCATGTGGATTATTTCAAAAGTAAAAGATAACCATGGAAGAAAAGAGGGACAAAGTTGTAATTTCACGTAGAGAGACTTTGCACACATTGAAATACAGCAGTGGGAAATGAAAAAGAAAGAAAGAAAAGGACATGAAAATCACAGTCAAAAACAGAAACTCAGGCCTAAAAACAAAGCCTACCCCCCAACCCAACAACTGCAAAACATCAATGAACAGCTTCCTTACTCATCTCTTACCTTTTCAGCAAAAATCCTCCTCACTATATTCATTTATGTCACTTTCTCTCACACCTAAATACCTGTATCCTATTCCTACCACTATTTTATCTTCCTACGACTAGGAGTGAAAAAAAAAACAACACCCACGAAAGAGGGGTAGAAGAAGAAACAAACCATAGAAAACCTCATCATCATCCAAAAAAACAAACAACACTCCATACCATTCTCAACTATAATATCCTATCTATTCTTAATGGCACAGCTGGAGAAGAAAAACAAAATATCAGAAAAAGCAATAAAACAACAACACCAACAAAAGAAAAGACCATGTCTTGAATTTTGTCATCATGTTTCCACTTTTACCCTTCTGCAACCCCCCAAAATATTCCCACCTTGATCAATTTCTTGTTCCCTAAACATACAATGTATTTGAAGTCTTTGTGGGCTTTTTGGGCTTTTGTTTTTTCCACATCAAAGCTAATTACAAGAACCTTCTCACAACCCGCACAACCCGCCTGTTCAACCCGCCAGCGAACCGCCCGCGAACCGCCCGCGAACCGCCCGCGAACCGAGCCGAATACGGGTTACCGTATGTCAGCTCAACCCAGCCCGGCCCAATTCGCTCGCCTTCCAGTGCCGGTTACGTGTTCAATTTTTCCGGTTCCAACCCGCTTCCAACCCGGCCCGGACCGCCCGACCCGCACGGTTGGCCACCTCTACCTGGAACCATGTGAACATTCAATAAACGGTTAGAATGAGAGTTAATGGGCACGTAAAATAAGCAATAATTACCGTATACATGCAGTTTTTCAGGACATACACGTTAACCACTAACCCACAATGATTATGACTGTTTTAACTCACATTAACCAATATTCTGTAAAAAAAATTATCATTCAGGTAATGACCAAAAATAAACCAAGTAAATAAATATTGTCACGTCAACATCAGATCTTGATTATTATCAGGATTTAAAAGTCATCAAAATATGGCTCCTTAACTCGAAAAGTGAATGTGTATTCCTGTAATTCTTCACACAAATACTGATATGGTTTCATCCGAACTTCCATCAGAACTTGTCCTCAGAATTTATGCAAACTGACACATAGACTGTTCATCTAAAATAACGTTGATCACCACAGTAATTTTCATCATTCATATGGAGTGTAAGTGTGTGCATTAAGCTAAATATCAGACAAAGAGTAAAGTCTGATTCACTTCAGTACATCTTAGAAATAAGGCATAACTAAGAACTTTGCTCAAAATATGTCATTATTCTGAAGTCTACTTTAGAATGAGTTCATGCATGAGTCCACCTCAACTATTTTGTGCTCATTTTATGCATCTTTTGAAATTCCATTTTACAGTGGCTTCTCAGTGTAAGTGAGTCACGACTGCTTATCAGAATTTATGCTGCTATCAGAGAATTTCTCCAGTAATCATAGAGTGTGAAAAGTCACCAAGAAAATTTTATTTTGCTTTTCTAATGCATATTACTTAATACCAGCAATGCACTTGGGTCTTCCCTTCCACATTTTTACTCTAGATCTCAAAGGAGTACCTGATTTTTATTTCTTTTCTTTTCTTTTTCTTTTGATAAGTGAGGCTTATCAGCACTTAGTACATCCACTAGATTTACTAATATCAGAACTTAACAGATAAGAAGCATTATTCTAGTTTTTGACTTAGTAATAAGATACAGAAAGTAAACTTAACTAGGCTCAATATCAGAATTTGCTTGTGTTAAAAGATTTCCACATAAATAATTACTTCAAACATGGGATCTTTAGTATATTAAAGACTATTAGTTCAATATCTAGCACAATTATCCTCATTGGATTGAATAGTCACAGAAACATTCATATCACTATCAGAGTTCAGAAATTCACATCAGACAACAATCAGCACTTAAGCAAATTTCTAGTTAAGCACAGAATACACAAAGATAGTAATATCTGTAAATACTGATCATAAAGTCTGATGTATCTATACATAAACTAAACAGATTTAGAGAAAGAACCTGAAACCATTCCAAGTTCATTTACCAATCTTGTAAAAGAATATGATATCAGGTCTACTTGCAGTTAGATAGAGTAGTGAGCCAATCATACCTCTGTAATCAGTAATATCTACTGATTTACCAGTATCTTTATCCAATATTGTTGCTGTGGCCATAGGAGTGGATGCACATGAACAATCCTGCATTCCAAATTTCTTCAACAAATTTCTGGTGTACTTAGATTGACAAATAAAAGTTCCTTCTTCATTCTGCTTGACTTGAAGGCCCGGAAAATAGTTAAGTTCTCCCATCGTACTCATTTGATATCTTGACTGCATCAGCTTGGCAAACTTCTTACGAAGTCTGTCATTTGTAGAACAAAAAATGATATCATCAACATATATTTGCACCAAAATTAAGTCCTTTCCATGTCTGAGGTAGAACAGTGTTTTATCAATAGTTCCTCTGTTAAATCCACTTTCCAGAAGAAACTGAGCTAAAGTCTCATACCATGCTCTTGGAGCTTGCTTAAGGCCATAAAGTGCTTTATCAAGCCTGTAGACATGATTGGGAAATTTGGGATCTACAAAGCCTGGAGGTTGTTCAACATATACCTCTTCTTCTAATTCTCCATTGAGAAAAGCACTTTTCATATCCATTTGAAAGACTTTAAACTTCTTGTGAGCAGTATAAGCCAAAAATATCCTTATGGCTTCCAATCTAGCAACTGGTGCAAATGTTTCATAATAATCAATTCCCTCCTGTTGAGAGTATCCTTTTGCAACCAGCCTTGCTTTGTTCCTTGTAATTATGCCATCACTGTCAGTTTTATTTCTGAACACCCACTTTGTACCAATAACAAACATGTTCTTTGGTCTTGGCACTAGGGACCAGACTTTATTTCTTTCAAATTCATTTAACTCTTCTTGCTTTGCTTGCACCCAATCAGCATCTTGAAGAGCTTCTTCCACTTTCTTTAGTTCGGTCTGAGAAAGAAAAGAATGATAGAGACATTCATTTGATGTAGTTGTTCTAGTTCTGACACCTGCATCAGGATTTCCAATAATTAAGTCAGGTGTATGTGCTTTAGTCCACTTCCTTGCAGATGGAAGGTTTTCTCTAGAACTGGATGCTCCCCCATGATCCATGCTGTCTTCATCAACATTTTCTGATGCTCCCCCTGAAATTCTGTTCTCTGAGTTGGATCCTTCATTATTTGAGTTTCCAGAAATATCAGAACATGAGTTTCCAGAATTATCAGAACTTGAAGAGCCTGTTGTAGGTTCTGATGCTTCTTGAGATTTGGTTGGATCTTCAGTATGCTCCCCCTGCACAGGTGCATCTTCTTTTGGTGTAGTCACCACAGTTTCAATGACATCAGAGTTTGCAGTATCAGGATTTACAGAATCAGAATTTAAAACTTCATTTTCGAATCTCAGCTGATCATGATCATTGAAATCTTCAAGTCCAGTAATCTTCTTATCATCAAAAGAGACATTGATAGATTCCATGACAACCCTTGTTCTTAAATTGTAGACTCTGAAGGCTTTTGTAGAAAGTGGATATCCAACAAAAATTCCTTCATCAGCTTTTAGATCAAATTTGGATTGTTGTTCGGGATGAGTCTTAAGAACAAAACACTTGCATCCAAATATATGAAAATACTTCAGATTTGGCTTCTTTTTCTTCACCATCTCATATGGTGTCTTTCCATGCTTGTTAATGAGTGTTGCATTCTGAGTAAAACAAGCAGTCTGCACAGCTTCAGCCCAAAAGTAGGTTGGCAACTTTGCTTCATCAAGCATAGTTTGTGTAGCTTCAATAAGAGTTCTATTCTTTCTTTCAACAACTCCATTTTGCTGTGGAGTTCCAGGAGCAGAAAATTCCTGCTTTATTCCATGGTTTTTGTAGAACTCTTCCATAATCAAGTTCTTGAACTCAGTTCCATTATCACTTCTTATGATCTTCACAGAATCTTTGATTAATTTATCCAGTTGTTTGACATGATCAATCAAAATAGATGCAATTTCACTTTTTGTGTGCAAGAAATACACCCATGTGTATCTGGTGAACTCATCCACTATGACCATAGCATATTTCTTCTTTGCAATAGACATGACATTCACTGGACCAAATAGATCAACATGTAGTAGGTGATATGGCTCAAGAATTGATGATTCAATCTTGCTCTTGAATGAAGATTTTCTTTGTTTTGCCTCCTGACATGAATCACAAAGGCTATCAGGAGCAAATACTGATTTTGGCAGTCCTCTTACAAGATCTTTCTTGACAAGTTCATTTATATTGTTAAAATTTAAATGAGAGAGTTTCTTGTGCCAATCCCAGCTTTCTTCAATTGATGCTCTACTCAACAGACAGATTGCAGAACCATCAGTACTTGTTGAAAGCTTGGCTTCATAAATGTTACCATGCATGTATCCTTTCAGAACAACTTTGCCTGTAGATTTGCTTACAACTTCACAGTGTTCTTCAAAGAAATCCACATGATAACCTTTGTCACAGATTTGACTCACACTCAGCATATTGTGTTTAAGTCATGAGACCAGAGCTACTATTTCAATGATGACATTCCCAAGATTGATATTGCCATATCCCAGAGTTTCTCCAATATTGACATCTCCATAAGAAACACATGGGCCAGCTTTCTCCACAAAGTCTGATAACAGGGCTTTATTTCCAGTCATATGTCCTGAACATCCACTGTCCAGAACTAGGATGTTCTTTCTGTCGCCCTGCAATCACAAAGACCACTAATGATTAGTTTTAAGGACCCATACTTGCTTGGATCCTTTGGCCTTTTTAAGTTTGTTAACATTTGCAGCAGATTTAGTATCAGAGTTTATGTTAACAGTTTTCTTATCAGAATTTGCAATATCAGACTTTGCATCAGAACTTATACTAGAAGGAATAATGCTAACTTTCTTTACAGAAGGTTTTATTTGATAATAATCATAGTACAAACTATGATATTCCTTACAAGTATAAATGGAATGTCATAAACTACCATAATGAAAATAAGGGTTTTGTGGCTTATATCTAACAGACTGACTCTTAACTCCTGATTTTGAAGGTAAGGAGTTTATGTTCTTATTCTTCCTGCAAAAAGAAGCCAGATGGTTAGAACTTCCACAGTTATGACATGTTTTTCTAGGAGCATTAGGAACAGGCTTATAATTGTTACTTTTGTTCACACCTTCCTTTCTATTCCTATTTTTCCTAGGTGGCTTTACCTTGTTTACATTCTTAACATCTTTCAGCTTATACTTAAGCTGCTTCTTCGTCATTAAGCCTATGTTAACTTCAGTTGGCTTATCCTGTTTAGGTTTGTCAGAAGTTACTTTCTCCTTAACTTCTGATTTCTCAATATCAGACTTTGCAGTTACAAACTTAACAGGATTTACCTTTGGTTTTTGTTTAACAACTATAGGCTCAGTTTCTACAATTCCCTTATTGTTCTTATCATTTCCATAACCTAAGCCCTCTTTCCAGTTTCCACTACTAAGAATATCCTGAGTTGCTTTACCATAGTTAGTCCAAGTCCTGATAATCTCTCTTTCCTTTTCTAACTCAGTTTTTAGAGATTCATTCATTTTTAGCACTTCATCCCTAACATAAAAGGCATCATCTCTATCTTTCTGAGTTTGATGGAACATGACTAACTCTTTTTCTAAATAATCATTCCTCTTTTTATAAGCAAGATTTTCAGAAGTTAATCTTTCACATGTTAAAGTTTGATCTTTATAAATAATGAACATGGTTTTAAGATATTTTCTCAACTCAGTAATATCATCAGTATGAAAGGCATAAGTAGTTTGAGGTACCTTTAAGTCAGCAGTATTAGAACTGCTATCAGCATTTGTCATCAAGGCATAGTTTTCCTCATCCTCAGAATCTGAAGCATCTGACCAGCTTTTCTTCTTTGTGACAAGAGCCTTGCCTTTGTCACTTTTCCTTTTTCTCTAATCTGGAGATATGTGGCATTTCTCACCACAGTTGTAGCATTTAACATTTGAGTAATCTCCTCTGTCAGACTTTCCTCCTTTGCCTTCAGATTTTCTGAAACCTTTCTTATCAGAACTTGCACCTTTCCTGAAAAACTTCTTTCCTCTCCTGAATTTCTTATATGCAATCTTTGTGTTTTCTTTCACCATAAAAGCACACAGCTTCATCATCTCCTCATCAGGGTCCATCTCAGGTATACTTTCAATTTCTGAGTCATCATCACTATCAAAACTTGATGACTCGGTATCAGACTTTGTGATGAGAGCCTTTCCCTTGCCTTTCCTTGAGGCAGCTACTTTGGGAATTTCCTCCTCATCCACAAAAGCAACAGTCCTTGACTTTCTTCCATTCCTCTTGCTTCTTTGTTCCATCTCAAGTTTATGAGTCTTGAGCATCCCATAAATTTCATCAAGAGTTGTTTCGTCAAGATTATAGTTGTCTCTTATTATTGTGGCCTTCAAATCCCATCTTTCAGGAAGTGCTAACAGGAATTTAAGATTTAAATCTTCAATATCATACTCTTTGTCAACTAGTGACAAATCATTCAAGAGTTTGACAAATCTATCATATAATCAGTTAATGACTCATCAGGCTTTGAGTCAAAGTACTCATACTCTTGAGTGAGTATCGTCTTCCTGTTCTTCTTGATTGAATCAGTTCCCTGACACCTTGTTTGCAAAGCATCACATATCTCTTTTCCAGTCTTGCATTGAATTACCCTGTTTGACATGACATTATCAATGGCACTATGCATCAAGTGTCTTACCTTTGCATCCTTTGCAATCGATGAGATATCTTCAGCAGTGTAATCACTTTTCTCCTTTGGTACAGACTTTGCTGGCTGACCTGCAACTTCCACAGAGAGTTTGGTTGGCATATGTGGTCCTTCATAAATCCTGTCGAGATATTCTGGATCTGTAGCTTCCAGAAACATAGCCATCTTCACTTTCCATATGGAATACTCAGAAGGTTTCAACATGGGAACTCTTATAGTCTCATTTCGACTATGGGTTATGGTTTTTTGAGGTTCTTCAGTTTTGGTGGGCTTGGTTGGAGTTTCTTCTTCAGACATGATTGTTTTTGGATCTTAAATTGTTTGTGTATTAAAAAATTGCTCTGATACCACTTGTTAGGTCACACACATTGTAGAATGGGGTTAAATACAGTGTTTAACACAATAAAATCGAATATAAGAACTCAAGTAACAAAGAATAGATTTTATTCAACACAATAAACTCTGTTACAATATGGAACTGTTCTCTCTCAGTGATGAACAAATTATCACGAGAGCTGCTAGAGTTACAAAGAATAATAACTTCGATAATCGTAACACTTATAGTGTAAACTCTATGCCTGTGTTTATATACTACACAGTTACAAGATAATCTTCTACTTTATATGGAATATAATTCTGCTTCCTAAAATATATCAACTAGTTATCTTTTCTTCCAAGTATTCTATTCTTCATAGAATTCCTTCTTCATGCATATTCTTTATATCTTAGTCTCGATCTTCTTTCCTTTTAATCAGTCGCCTGCCTTATCTGAAAGTCATCTTAAGTCCTGATATTATCTCCTGATAAATATCTTCTGAATCTTAAGTTCTGATAACTTAAGTTCTGATATCTTAAGTTCTGTCTTCAGTATAAGTGTTGATTTCCAGTTAAGTACTGATTTGTCCTGTTAAGTAAGATCTGAAAACTAAACACGAATCATATTACACATGACATTATCAAATATATCTAACATATTCCTTGATCGATGGGATTCTGTACAAAAGATCATATGTAGTTCCTTACTTCAGATGTCTCATGCCTGATGAGGTACACTTGGCCCATGGGGGGCAGAGCACTGACTCATAAGATAACCTGTTTAGGCTTTTATTGGCCAGAGATAATGGATGATGCCAAAGAATATGTGAAAAAGTGTGATCGTTGTCAGAAACATGCACCGGTTGTTCGACAACCCCTCGAGATGCTGGATTCCATCAACTCTCCCATCCTCTTTGCCATGTGGGGAATGGATATACTTGGGCCTTTCCCCATGGCCACGGGACAAAGAAAGTTCCTGATTTTAGCTATTGATTACTTTACCAAGTGGATTGAAGCTAAACCTTTAGCCAAGATCACAACTAAGCAGGTTGTACAATTCCCGTGGGAAAACATCATATGCAGATATGGAATCCTGCGCATCCTGGTCACCGATAATGGAACACAATTCAACAACGAAGAGTTCAGGAAGTACTGCGAGGAGAATGAGATCGAGTTACGGTTCACCTCTGTAGCTCATCCACAAGCCAATGGGCAAGCGAAAGTAGCAAATCTTATAATTCTAGATGGGCTGAATAAGAGGATTGAGAAATCCAGAAATAATTGGGTGGATGAAATATTGCCAATACTTAGGGCCTACAGAACTACATGTTGAGTCACAACTGGAGCAACGCCTTTCATGTTAGCATACGGAGCAGAACCAGTCGTACCAGTAAAAATATCACATTCGTCTCCCAGGATCCAAGCTTTTAATGCTGAGGAAAATGAGGAGGGGCAAAGATTAGCCCTAAATCTAATTGATGAAGTACGAGATGAGGCACATGCGAAGTTAGTGGAATATCATAAAAAGGTTTCATTCTACTACAACTTAAGGGTGAATATCATAAAAAGGTTTCTAATTGTTTGAGTCAAGTGTGTTCTAGGACAAAAATCCAACATGTTAAAAACCATGAATGGCGAGAAAATGCCAAAGCCTTGCTATAACATAAACTTGAAGGATTATTGTGTATGATAGAAAAGTAAATATGTGGCAAACACAGAATATGTGCCAAGTACTGAAATAGTACCCAAGGAAATGAAAATAAAAGTTGCTGAAAACCCGAAGAGCCCAAGTTTTGTCCAAATTAGAGGCTCATAGGTGTCGTAGTCATTCAATTGCAGTTAATTAAACTCGACTAACGATTATATACCAGAATATCTTGTACCTGAAGAGTTCAAGTGACATAAGTAAATGTTTGATACATGCAAAAAGAAGGCTTGTAGCCCCAAATATGCCTCGACATTTTTGGGCTTGCAATATACAAAGCCCCATAGCGTGAATGCATCTAACAAGTAGAAATAAGGTCGATGAAACCAATTTCTATTCAATGTAAGGGTTGAACCCATATTTCAAGATATTATCTACTTATGCAAGTTTATTTCTATCATCTTATCTATCAATTTATTTATGAGCGAGCATCTAATGAATGCAAGTCCTGAAAGACCAATCGCCGAAAATAAAAGATAACTGCATAAAGATAGAAGATCCCGAAAGATCACAAGTACAGTCCCGAAGGACAATTAGGATGCACACTGAAAATGTTCAAAGTCCATAAAGGACCGAAAGCAAAATAAAGAGCCATAGCAGGCATATGAAGCCATGCAAGGCTGCGATGGTCACTCATCAGAAGTCCTTATAGCCTCGACACGTACAAACTCAAATTATGAGTTGATAACATAGATATGTGTAAAACACAATTACGCTTGAAACCCAACAACGCCCAGGTAGCGCCATTCCTAACCGTCGTTACAATATCGTCTCCTAGGCGGGGGTAACCCACGCATAGGATTCATGATCGAATGAAGGTACCCTTTTCTTATTAAAATAAAAAAGGAGAAATAAAATGAAGTTAAAGCTCAACCAATACCCAAGAGGTGGAATTTCTCCCTGTATTCAATAATATGCCTCCTAGGCGGGGGCAACCCACACCTAGGAAGACTTTAGCCAAGAAAGCATTCAAGTAACGCTCAGGAAGCAAGGTTTCTATACGTGTTTTTCAACATACCTCTTAGGCGGGGGTAACCCACGCCTAGGAAGGATTCAGCCACGAAGGCCTTCTTTCAACGTCAGAAAAACAAAAATGTTGGGCGTGTTTGCCAACTTGCCTCCTAGGCGGGGGTAATCCGTGTCTAGGATTGATGGATCGGGCTCTAACTACGCCAATGAGATATTATTCATAGGCTTGAAAAGAAAAAGTTGTTTCTTAGGCGGGGGTAACCAACGCCTAGGATGGAGTTGCACAATCAAATTATTTTATGAATATTTTATTCAGAAAATAGAAAAAGAAAAAGGGAGGAAAAAAATATTAAATTATTAGAAAAAAGGAAGACAAAATTCTCAAAATAGAGAATATAATTTAATGCACGATTGCATAAATTAATGTCTGATGACAACAAAAATTATAAGTAAATTCGTAATTTGATATATAAATTTCTTAAAAATTAAGAAATTTAAATATATAATTAATTGGAAAAAATAGAAAATAATTTTTAATATTATTTTCTATCCATTTATTTATATTATGCACGATTGCACAAAATTAAGTATGTTCGCTGACACAATAAATTATGACATGAGTTCATAATTTATTTATTTTTTAAAAAGGGGGTGATAAAAAAACCACGATGAATAAAAGATGGAAAAAGCGGAATCTTTCAAAAAAAGTCAAAAAATGCTGGTGGAGAAGGCCGGATATCGCCTTACGGAGAAAAAGACTAGTGAAGATTAAGGAGAAAAAATTGAAGGTTAAAACCACGCCTAGGAAGCATTATTCCTAGGCGTTGTTCAAAAGATGTCTCTTAGGCGGGGGTAACCCACGCCTGGGAAGTATGAGGGCTTTAAAAGTCAAATCACGCTTCCTAGGCGCTATTCAAAAGATGTCTCCTGGGCGGGGGTAACCCACGCCTAGGAAGTATGAGTAGAGGCGGCCACACGGGCGTGCCGTGTGTGCCGGGCCGGTTTTCCGGTGGGGCAGGTTCCGTATCAGCCGATTCGTGGCCGGCACGTTCAATGTTACGGTCCGTGCCGGGTTAGTGCCGAATCATTATAATTAAACTCGCGTACAACTCGCGGTTTGTACGAGCTATACGAGCTCGCGTGTTGGCCGCCGGGCGAGTCGGTGGGTTGTCGAGTTATGCGAGTTTGAGCGTGTTTATTTTTTAGCAATACTGGAGATTAACAATTGATGTATACACATGATAATTACCTGCTCTGTTAAGCTACAAAAGTAATAATAATATTATTATTATTATTTGCGGCTAATAATAATAATAATAATAAATAATTATGTTAAATATTTATCTTTTTTAATATCAACATGTGTTAAAATAAATAAAAGAAAAGAGGACGGTACCTCTATAAATTTTATTAATTAAAAAAATGTTACAATTGATTTGAGAGGACTCCTCTCTAAAAAACGGAACAAACCGCATTTTACATTTTGAACAAAATACAAATTAAAAGAAAATTAAAAAATGCAATATTAAAATATTCTATCATTTTACTATTTCATTTATTCAAATTCTTCTTCTTCTTGTTCGGTTGTTGACATGCCTGATTCCGATGATGTGTCCATTGTCATCCAAACGTCTTCTTCTCCATCCGAGTCATCTTTTTTCCTTCCTTGTTGTCTTTTCACGGCTTGATCCCAATCCTTTTTATAAACACATATTTTTACCACATCCGGTGATAGACTTGATCTCTTCTCGTCCAACACTCTTCTTCCGGCACTAAAAGCGGATTCAGAAGCAATTGTAGAGGCGGGAACTACTAAAATGTCCCTCGCAATTTTAGCTAACACCGGAAATTGGTTCTCATGATTCTTCCACCATGTTAGTATTGAAAAATGCTCATCTAACTCATAATTATAAGAAAAAAACTCTCTAGTCATGCTAAAAGAAGATGTAGGTGCAGAAGAAGTAGTGGAAATTCTACACTTTTGTTTTTTAGTTAGGATATCCATCACTTTACTATTGAACCTACTAGTATTACTAGTCTTAGGTGATACAACATTTGGAGTTTTGGGAGTATATACATCTATAAGACGATGTAATAAATCTAAACAATTAGTTACATAAAGCATATGCTCATATGAAACTCCTAACACCATGTAATAATGTTCTAGGATATTTTCTAAACCTTCTTTTCTAACACCGGGATCAAGAAGACATGCAACACCAAAAACATAAGGAAATTCAGTAAAATATTCTATCCACTTAATTTTCATATCAACAACAATTGAACCAAAATGTTTATCTTTTTCAAATTCTTTTAAAGTAGTAACAATATTAACACACTCAACAATAACATGATGTGCATTTGGTTCGTAAACGTAAGAAAAAATCTTAGTAGCATGTGCATAACACTCAAGCAAATCACGTACCTTAATTGCCAATGCCCACTGAGATTCATCAATCAATCTATCCTCCACTTGGTTTCTTGGATCGGAATTATACAACTCCGTGATAACTACCTTATATTTAATTGCATCACATAGTAATTTATAAGTCGAACCCCATCTCGTGGGACAATCAATACCCCACTTTTTGGGTAGTAACCCGTTTTCTCTACATAATTTTTTATATTGTCTCTTTAATGTGTGTGATATACGTAAATATTTAATTATTTTTCTAATGGGTAATAAAAAATTTGTTATTTGTGAAATCCCCTTTTATGCCGATAAGTTAAGTATGTGTGCACAACATCTAATATGCAAGAAAGCGCCATCTAATACGGTAGGAATATCTTGTGAAATATAATAAATAGCTTTATCATTTGCCGAAGCATTATCCAAAGAAATCGTAAACACCTTGTGAAATAAATTAAATTCGTTCATTGTTTCCACTATTCTTGTTTTTATGTTATAACCGGTGTGTGACTCATCCATAACATCGAAAGCAATTATTCGTTTTTGTAAAAAATATTCGGAATCAATCCAATGAACCGTAACACAAATAAATGGTTCACCTTGACTTGAACTCCAACAGTCACTAGTTAAAGAAACCATACCATCAAAATCACGAAAATATTCAATTAATTGTACTCGCTGAGAATAATATTGTTTTTGTGTGTGACGTTTAAGTGTATTCCTGGGTATTTTTTTAAATGTCGGGTTTATTGATTCTTTAATCATATGCTCTAAATTCGGACTCTCGCCGTGAGAAAAAGGTAACTCGTCTAATGTAACATAAGTAGCAAAAGATTCAATCATTCTATCTCTATTATAGACGAAAGGCATACCTCCACCGGGAGACGATGTCACAAAACCACCCATTTGTGTTTGTTGTGGTGAACCTCCCCGCGCGGTTCCACTTTCGTGACTTTGCTTCGTAATGTCGTGATGTTTTTGTAAATGTCGATCAAGTGTACCCGTACTGGAGCCTTTAGAGTGAATAAAAGGTTGTGGATTTCGACCATTTTGAATACAAAGTAAACAAAACACTCTAAATTTATTCGGATCTTCCTCCATTGCTTCTCTTGAATAATAATTCCAAACATGTGATTGATGTCTTGCACTGGAAGCACTACCTACAAAATTAAAAATAAATTTTAATTCGGATGGCTTACACCAAAATCACACATTCGAATTATTTCAAAAATAACCATATATATAAATTATTTTGAAATCACGTAAATAAGTATATATTTGAATTATTCGCATTATTAGCAAACAACTGAAAAATATATTTAAAGAACAAATATTTTTAAAAACAAAAAAAAAACTAAGTATACTAAAAGTCGAACGAAACTATATTTTTTAAAACATAAAAAACGAATTATAATCGAAATTACATTTTTTAAAACATAAAAAACGAATAATAATCGAAATTACATTTTTTAAAACATAAAAAATGAATAATAATCGAAATTATATTTTTTTTAAACATAAAAAAATGAATAATAACTTACCAGGTTGTAGGGGTCGAGGTGGTCTCATACTTGTTGCTTGAGTTGAAACGTGTGATGAGGTTGTGCCCTTTCCTTCTTCCATTTTAATTTTTTCGCCGGAAAATTTATAAGATCGCCGGAATAATTACAAGGTCGTCGGAATTTTGTTACAATGAGAGTTAGTGAGCGAGGAGAAGAGAGATTGTGAGAGTGAGAGAGAATGAGAGAGGAGAGATTGTGAGAGTGAGATAGAATGAGAGAGAGAGCTTTGTGGCCTGTGGAACAAAAATGAAGCTGGTGCAAATTTTATAGGGAGAAAATATTAGCCGTTGGACTTGAGAGATTAAAAAAAAGAGACGTTAGAGGCTCAGGTTTACGTTACATAGAAGAAAAGAGACTGAGTTGCAAAAGTTGCAGGCATGAATGTTTGCAGAAGTTGCAGACTGAGTTGAAAGGAAGAACGTGCCGGCAGCTTTTGAACGTGCAGGCGCGTGCGTGTTCGAACGGTTCGGACGGGTTGGCCGAATCGAGCGGGTTCGCGGGTTCACGGTTCGAACGGGTCGAACGAATCGAGCAGGTTCGCGTGTCGGGTCTGTTTCGTGCCGGTTAAGAGTGTCGTGTCGTGCCGATTATCGAATCCTGGAAACTGAACCCATAAATGACCCGTTATTTTTTACGAATTGTGCCGAGTTTGATTCGGCCCGTTACGAGCTGAGTTGATACGGTTTATTTGACGAGTCGGGGCGAGCCGCGGCGGGGCTAACCGCCCGTTTGGCCACCTCTAAGTATGAGGGATTTAAAAGTCAAACCATGCCTAGGAAGGAAGCATAATTCCTAGGCGCTGTTCAAAAGATGTCTCCTAGGCGGGGGTAACCCACGCCTAGGATGCATTGTAGCTATGGGAAGCTAAACCACGCCTAGGAGACATAATTCCTAGGCGTGGTTCACATGTTGTCTCCTAGGCGTGGTTCAAAAGTTGTCTCCTAGGCGGGGGTGACCCACACCTAAGAAGTATGGGGAGGAAGCCAAGAGCGCCTAGGAGACAATATTCCTGGGCGTTGTTGGTAACATGTCTCCTATGCGGGGATAACCCACGCCTAGGATGCATGGCACCATAAAAAGCTCATTTTCTGATTATTTAATTAATTAGAAAATTGGCTAAAATCAGAAAAATTGCTAAAAATTCCCGAAAATTAGAGAAAAATAAGCAAAAAATCCCAAAAATTCAGGAAAATTAGAAAATAATTTTCAAATATTATTTTTGATAAAATATTCTTGAAAAATTAAAGAAAAAGT
Source organism: Apium graveolens (assembly GCF_009905375.1). Lineage (NCBI taxonomy): Eukaryota > Viridiplantae > Streptophyta > Magnoliopsida > Apiales > Apiaceae > Apium > Apium graveolens. Next base: position 40,184,983 of record NC_133649.1, on the reverse strand, counting down.
ACCTGTGAGTATCAGAATATTCCTGTATACTAGGAAAAAATCCCAGAAACTAAGGGAAAATTCTTGTAAATTAGGAAAAAATTCCAGAAATGAAGGAAAAATCCCAGAAATGAAGGCAAAATTCCTGCAAATTAGGAAGAAAAAATCCCAAAAATGAAGGAAAAATTCTTGTAAATTAGGAAAAAATCCCATAAATGAAGGCAAAATTCCTGTAAATTAGGAAAAATCCCAGAAATTAAGGAAAAATTCCTGTAAATTAGGAAAAAATCCCAGAAATTAAGGGAAAATTCCTGTAAATTAGGGAAAAATCTCTGGAATTAAGGGAAAATTCCTGAAAAATAACAGAAAATTCCTAAAAAGAAGGAATAAGGTAAGGAAAGCAATAGGGAGGTTCTAAAACAATCCCGAAGCCATGTGCATGGCATATCGTTGTAAATGTGTAGGTCGCTCCACGCTTTACGTAAAAAAGATACCCTGTAAGGGAACAAATGAACTTAACTTCTGCGAAATTTTTTACGATTTTTCAGAAGTTGGGGGGCAAATGATATGGGCCTAAAATTAACCTAGAAATATAATTGATGTTGAATCGATTAGACCTGATACAGTCCAATAACGAAGCCCAATTAACGAGGCCCGGAGCCCTGATTATTTATTAATTTCATAATTAATATATAGGGAGGATTAACAGCTCTTTAAATGAGTGCAATCGGTGATATAAATCTATAGAAGATAGCCTTGAGGACACCTACACCAACAAGGAGTCTGATTCCTTCATTCTAGGACTTCAAAGTATATCCAAAGTCTGATACTTGTTCAACAAGTCTCCTAACCCTAGTACAATTCAAGTACATTCAACATCTATATAAAGAGTCTCACCCCATCAATCAGAACTACGTCTTTGGCTTGATTGTCTAATTTACAGAGATGCGTAGGCATCTCGTAAAGGCAGAGTTAAGCTACCAAACACGAGAGCAGCCATTAAAGGCCTTGAGCTCCCGAACCTTAGCAATAAATACAGCAATTAAAATACTTTAGTTTTTTATCCATAACAATTTATTTTCAATGTGGGATAAATGACACATTCTTCATTTTAAGTTTTTACAAACTACTAGTTTCAACTCTAGTTCTCTATGAATTTCACTAAGAAAATACTTAAAACCATATATAAAAGTTTAAGTTCACATATCAACAAACAACCTCCAATCATTAGATTTTAGGATTATCATTAAGAAAATTAAAAAAAAAAACTTAATCTAAAATCTATTTTTTTAACATATTCTAATAACGAAACAAGTTCTAGTTCATATTGATTAGCCACAAACAATAGGTTTGTTGATTTCCTATTCAAGAAGCCATTTGCTAAAAGATATAGAGCGAAGACATTATTTTCACTTTCATGTTTTATCCTCGAAAGGAGCCACTTGCTAAAAAGACGTGGAGCAGACATTTGGTTAATGAAACTACAAATATAAAGCATCGTAATTTAAATATTCCTTTATTATTTAAAAATTGAAATTTTCTTTTATCTACTTCGTCGTATACTGCATCCTTTGTTACAAGTTGTCTCGCATATTTGGTTGTCTTAATATTGAAGATTGATTGTGGTTAAGGGCTTGCTCCTGAGTTTTTTAATGAAATGGAATGAAGTATTTCAGAGATAAAGTGATTTCATCCTATTTTTGAAGTGAAAGATCATTAAATTCACATTCATACACTTTATTTATTTACTCTTCACTTATTTACTTCGCTTTTAAAACTTGGGAGAAGGGGGTTAAGCGTCCAAAAGTCCACTACTTACAACGAAAAGTAATTAGTTCGGGGCTTGGTGGATACTGGATGCTCGAAATTGACAGACACATCATGGTTCAAATTATCAAAAAAATAAAATAAAATATCATGGTTCATGCCTACTAACAATAATTCTAACAATGTTCTAACATATATCTTATAAATATAATAAATAATGTTATCCTAATAATTTAGAATAATAGTTTGATATTTCAGTTTCAATAATTTGTTTTATAATTATACCTTATAATTAAAATAGTAATATATTTTAATTGAAATTGGAGGGAAGAGTAAAGATAAGAGAAGAGAGATATGTAAAAAAGAGGGAAACAAATTTTTTATTGATAGAAATGAAATAAGGCATATGTTATGGTGTTCTAAAAATAAGGCACTTAAAAATATTCTAATATTTTAAGATATATTTAGGACACTGTTAGAGTTCTGGATTTTATCATTTACCCTACATTTTGATTACATTTTGATTTAGGTCATATTTTAAGGCATCTTTTGGACTTGTTCTAAGTATTACTAATTAAAAGGAATAATGTGTGCTCCTGCCCATACCTTGGTCAACTATCTCTTTTGAATGTGTATTTTAAGGGCCTAAATAAAAATCTTTTTTATTTTTAATTAAAATAGAGATCCGGCATAGGAATGGCAATAAGTCAGATTCGTATCGGGTATTATAAAATCCAAATATTTCCGGGTTATCCAAATCCAAATCTGTCGGATTCAGATTGGATCGGTTTATTTTACGAGTCCAAAATTACGAATAATATAGTCAAATTTAATATTATGTATACATATAAATACTATTAATCGCATGTATATGATAGTTAAAATTAAAATACATTAACTAATTAAGTAGTTAAACGCATTATACATGATGAGTAATATCTAAGATATGTTGATAACATAAATTTAATATGTCATCGTAAATTATTGTTTTTATAAATATATACAAAGTACATCATACATAATAAAATTTGATTTTGAAATAAAAAGTTATAATTTACTAAATAAGTGTTGACAATCTTGATAATAATCTACTATTACTCAAATAATACAATAAAATTATGTAAATTATATGTATTACATCTAAAATATTACATATATTCTATAATAAATGTCGGGTTTGGATCGGATTTGGATTGAATTTCGGATTTCGGATCTTATATCGGTTCGGTATAGTTAAAATCCAAATCTAAATCTAAATCCAAAACTTCGGATTTGGTATATCTAAAATTTCGAGTTTCGGTTCGGATATCGATCGGATCGGATTAATTTGTCATCCATAATCCGGCGTCGGTGAGTTATATAAATGGACCCTAATATTATTTATATTTTAATTTTATTTTTATACTGTAATTTCTGATATATACTATTTTCAAATTCAATTATCGCTATATTGTTCATCATTGTTTCTCTCAATGTTGATTATCCGAAATTCCACGAAACTGTGTTCTTGATTGATTCAGCTAATGGATTAATAACAATTTGCCATTTTGTGCATACTATACAAATTTTGTTATTTAATTTCTGAACTTATCATTTGTCTAGTGCCTCGACACACCAACAACGACTTTTTAGTTACGCGGAGGATTAAATTCTTGGTTTAATTTTTTGTGGGTCCATCCAAATTATTGTAGAAGAATCATTTATGTATATTAATGAACATACATGTGTACTATATTATAATAGACGAAATATTAAAAATTTGGTAGTCGGTCAGTCGGTACTTGTTGAAATTACTTAATTATTTTAACTCTAATTATTCGGTATATCAATTCTATATCTAATTGATATTGAAGTCAACTTCTTTTATTATTGTACCAATTTAAATTTTATTTTATATCGAACTCTATATCACTATAATTTATATTAAATTCAACTTAATGTGACTCGGGCTAAGATAAAATAATAATACTACAAATCCTCCTAAAAAAATATACTAATGAACTTGAATAAATAAAATAATAAAATAATATATATTATTTATCCAGGATAAAAAATTACATTATACAATTAACTTATTTATCCATGATAAAAAATACATTATACAATTGATTCAGACTAGCACAAGACTAAAATAAAAATACAATTCGACCAACAAAAAAACATATATATTAATTATTTAGTCTAAAACAAAATTATGCTAAAATAATATTTTTTTAAGGTTACAACCTAATGGAGACATTATATTTTACCCCAATAAAATAATAATTTTATAATAATAATATTTCTCCCTTATCAATGTTATCACTTTAAATAAGTTTAAATGTTCTAAAAAGTAATGAACATAAACGTTTAATTATATAATTTAAAATTTTAAAAGAACAAAATTAAGAATTGAATTCAAGTATTTGTTTTTAAAATTATGTAATACTAAAAAATCTGTGCAGTCCGTGCATCACACGATTTTTAAGCTAGTATTATATTATAATAGACGAAACATTAAAAATTTGGTAGTGGGTCGGTCGATACTTGTTGAAATTACTTAATTACCCTCATTTAATTATTCTAATTCTAATTATTGGGTCGATCAATTCTAATTATAAATGATGTTGAAATCAACTTACTCTATTACTTCACCAATTTCAATTTTATTATATATCGAACTCTATATCATTATAATTTATATTGAATTCAACTTCTTCTACCAATTTATATTTTAATTCATACCGAGTTCTATATTATTTTAATTTATTACTTTGGGCTAAATTAAATTTAAGCAAATAAAATATAATTATTAAGATTTAGTTGATATATCATGTGAATCTGGCTATGATTCAATAATAATATTATCCATCCTCCTAAAAAATATACAATTGAACTTGGATAAACAAAATATTATACTATATTATAATACACAAAATATTAAAAGTTTGGTAGTTGGTCGGTCGTTACTTACTGAAATTACTTAATTACCCTCATTTAATTATTCCAATTCTAATTATTGGGTCGATCAATTCTAATTCTAATTGATATTAAAGTCAACTTACTCTATTGATTCACCAATTTCAATTCTATTATACATGGAACTCTATATCATTATAATTTATATTGAATTCAATTTCTTCTACCAATTTATATTTTAATTCATACTGAGTTCAATATTATTCTAATTTGTTACTTCGGGCTAAATTAAATTTAAGCAAAATAAATATATTTATTAAGATTTAGTTGATATATCATGTATCATGTGAATCGGACTCAGATAAAATAATAATTTTATCCATCCTCCGAAAAAATTATACCAATAAACTTGGATAAACAAAATATTATACTATATTATAATATACGAAATATTAAAAGTTTGGTAGTCAGTCGGTCGGTACTTGCTAAAATTACTAAATTACCCTCATTTAATTATTCTAATTCTAATTATTGGGTCGATCAATTATGATTATAATTGATATTGAAGTAAACTTACTCTATTACTTCACTAATTTCAATTTTATTATATATCGAAATTTATATCATTATAATTTATATTGAATTCAACTTGTTCAACCAATTTATAATTTAATTCATACCAAGTTCTATATTATTCTAATTTGTTACTTCATGCTAAATTAAATTTAAGCAAACTAAATATAATTATTAAGATTTAATTGATATATCATGTGAATCAGGTTAAGATAAAATAATAATATTATCCATACTCCTAAAAAATTATACAAATAAACTTGGATAAACAAAATAATATATTTTATTTATTTAGGATAAAAAAATACATTATACAATTGATTCAGAACAACACAAAACTAAAATAAAATACAATTCGATCAATAAAAATAAAATCATATATACTAATTATTCAGTCTAAAACAAAATTATCTTATTAATTCAGACTCTAATTTTTTTTAAAAATAAACTAAAAATAATTAGTTTGATTTGGTCGGTATATTGAACACCGAGCTACAATAAAATAATGTAAACCATTGATCCGAGATAAATCAAATTAATATTATACTAATATTGATGTGAACTAAAAAATTAAGTTTTAATAAAAACATAAATAATATTTATTTAAAATACACATAAAATTATCAATAAAATTATATCGTTTAATCAGTAATATTGTCATTTTCAAATATCTTTTATGAAATTATAGTTAATCGATTAATTATTTACCATACTAAAATAATATTTTTTACAGTCCGAACATAATAGAGACATTATATTTTTACCCTTAATAAAATAATAATTTCATTATAATAACATTCTCCCCTTACCAATTTTATCACTTTAAATAAGTTTAAATTTTCTAAAAATTTAACATATAAGTCTACAAATATAATTATTATGAAATCATGTCATTTAAAGTTTTAAATGAACAAAATTAAGAATTGAATTAAAAAAATTTAAAAAATAATATAATCTTAAAAATATTCAATGTGAACTGTGCATGACACGGGGTTTTAAGCTAGAATCATATAAAAATCGTTACAGTTAATCTTCCTTGTTATCATGCAAGTAAAGAATAAATCCATCCTGCAAAAAAAAAAATCCTGGAAAAATTGTCTTTCGAATTCGATACGGGTGATTGCCAGTCTTCAGAAAGCGGGGGTAGCAAGACTTCGAATTCATAAAGCTTGGGGAAACCCTAAAAAATGAGTAATATTTGACTACTACTAAAATGAGAATTCTCAGACATGATTCAAATCTCGGGAGACATTTTAGGTGCCAAAAGTAGAATACGCCTAATCTCGCATCTTATTTCTTTCATATCTTATATTTAGTGATCATTACAATTGCGTCCGTTACCAAACAGACTGTTACAAGTGTATGATGATTTAATTAGCACATTGTTATCCAATTATGACATTGTCTAATTTCTGATTAAGAAGTAAAAGCATTTACTCGTAGCTTTATTTTTCTGATCTTGGCTGTATATTCGCAATTAAATTAAGGATAACACCAACATTAAATTACACTAGTACATGAACAGAAAAAAGACAAGTTTTCATTTCATTCTTGAAGTAGTACATGAGAAAAATCTAAATCAACAAAGCGAAACACAAAACTTCTCTAACAAAACTAAGATAAAAACATCGCTTTCATCCCAAACACCAACAAATCCCAAGATCTGGCTTCGGAAGACACCGTTAGATTTCGTTGCACCCTGATGTCCCTGCACATAGCCAGTTAATAAAATTGAAAAATGGCCCTGGGCCAGAATTACTTGACTTCTCTCAAGGACCATACATATCTAAAAAGGAAAGTGTGTATATTAGATCCTGTAGAAAAACAAAGCCAAGTTAGATCTGTACATATCAAGACATAAATCTATAATCTTATCAATTAGAATCTATATTTTTATCTGTTGTGGGAAACTTCTTGCAAAACACAATCCATGTTTATTTATATAGACACGAGAGAGAGAGAGAGAGAGAGAGAGAGGTGTAGAGCTCCCTTCAATCCAAACAAGGATCTGAACAAGGGTAATGCAGCTCCTGACATATGCAAGCCGCAACCCTAAACTTATATTTTACAATTTGATTAGGGCTGGGGGATCCATAGATCAGCAGCTTTATCTTCCCTGTTAGTTCCTCTATTGGACTTCAGAGAGCTCCACTCTAAACCCTATCCTTCCCCAACCCTAACACAAACACACACACACACACGAAACTTACAGCCATGAAACCTTTTAAAATACCCACAAAAGAATTCATGCAAAATAATTGGGAAGAAAACTGATACATAGAACAAAAGATAAATTTGAATATTGCAAACCCTACTAATAACTAAAGACTGCACTAGCTCTATCTAGATCCAGAAAACACCCATGAAACTTTAGATCCATGGATGTTTACACAGACCATTTACAAATTTATATTCAAACTGCATAAAATAAAAATCAATGATCTTTGTATGGAACAAAGACTCAGGATATGACTCTAAACTGAACAAGACTTTTCAAACACAGACCAACTAAATAAAAAAGAGAGAGGAGAAATGAATATGTGAGAGTGAAAGGGAGGGGGGGATTTATATAACAAGAGGACCAGCTTAGGGATGAGAAAAGATGAGTGGGGGTGGGTGGAGGACAGGCTCACAAAAAGCTGTTAACATTTTCATTTCTTTAATGCCATTAATACCAGATTATCAACATTAATATCTGATATTATGCGTAACGTTTAATATAAAATCAAAAAAATATTAATTTCATTTACAGCAGTATTTAATTTTGACAATCCTCGGGATAAACGCCTCCCTTGATTAAATTTTTTTTGCTACAGGAGGATTCCTGATGATCATCACATGCCTTTGTCACCATCCCCACAACCATTTTAACTTTCTTTCCATTTCCCCAGCTCCTTTCCCCTTCAATTATTTTACCGTTAGTTTGACTGGTAACCATGATTCACGAGCCTGCTGCACAAAGATCAACTACAGTTTTTGTATATTAGTAAATGAAAAATGTTAAATTCAAAGCAGTTTTCTAAAATACAGAGTAAAAGAGAGGTGAAAAGACTAAAACACCCTGCCTATATGCATAGTAAAAATTAATGTGAGTATATTTAGTCTTTTCACACATTTCTGCTCTGAATTCCAAAAAATTGTTCTGGATTTAACAATTTCCTATTAAATTTTTAGATATAAAATACAAGATATTTAATTTAGGTTGATATTGCTAAAGTTTGTCGATATTATAGTTAGTTTTTGAAAAGTAAAGAGATTTATTCCTACCTCACAAATTTAATAAATATCGATATTATTTTTAGTTTCTGAAAAGTAAAGATATATATTCCTACTCTACAAAAAATAAGCTATTACACTTAAATCTCGATAAATTAATAATTTCTTATAATTCCGAGCCGTACCCTTTATGCTAAATTAATAATTTGCTAAATTTATAAGATAATATTTTTTTTATTAATACATATAAGTCACATATAATATATAAATTAATAATTACATATTACATCAAAATTATAGATTTCCAGGATGCACTTTTATAGTAAGCCTCAATTGTAACCTGCTTCTTTTTAAAATTGATGTCACCTTGTACTTCATCTTGAATCTTTCTTAATGCATTATGGAGCTCTGGCATACTATGTTCATATTACAAGAGGAAATTATGTAATGTAATTATTGTTTTAATTACATCTTTTCGTGAGACTGACTTCAACTGTGTACTTAATTAAATAGAGTCCCTTTTATTGTTGTGATAAATAGGATCAAGGCTGGTCTAGAAAAGATAGGACCCTGGTTTGAACCATTTTGAGAATTTCGGGACATTACGTAATCTAATTGAATACGTGAATTCTTTCAATTTACTTAAATTCATAAATATTTCTTAATGTTATTTTAAGTATTCAATAGATAAAAATAAATTATTATTCTGAGAATTGTATATGTTATAAAATTTAAATAATATATCTCGATAAATTAATAAACTCTTAATATATCGATAAATTAATAAATTGTTAATTTATTTATATATTAATATTTCGATTAATTAATAATTTTTCATGGTCCCAAATGTATTAATTTATCGAGGTTTTACTGTATGTTAAATAATACGATTATCTAAAAATTTAACAATTAAAGTATAGGATATTATAAATTATTTTCAACAAAATTATTACGGGATTGTAACTTAATTGGAGTGATATTGAGAAAATTCATGAATATTCATCAATCCGGTTCCATTGTTGCAGATCAGAAACGAAGATCCAGAGAAAATGTATAGACACGATATGTTGTATGTATATTTACAATCTGAAATTTATTGATCGAAAGAGAAATCTATCTAGTCTTACTGTACAATTCTGATCTCATCTATATACAAAACTTAGTTTGTTAATCTAAGTTTCCTGCCAAAAATAACCAACTCTAAAATGTAATTTAAATATATTCCTATATTCTAATACCCCCCTCCAAGCTGGACATCAGGGTGGATCAAACTGAAGGCCAAGCTTGCGAGAAAATTCATTGTGGAGAACAACAGAAAGAGGCTTTGTCATGATGTCAGCAATCTGAAGAAAAGTGCGGATGTGGAAAATCTTTATGAAACCTGTAGTAACAAAGTCTCGAACAAAATGACAATCCATACGAAGATTGTTGTGTATATGTTGTGTACTTGATGATTTTATGAACAAAACACCTTGGTAGATTTTACTTAGTGAAATTATGTAGCACTCGACGGATAAGGTTTACAGTCCCGACGGATGACTCAATATAGTCCCGACAGATGATGACTTATTATCCATCGAGTGAGTAGCTTATGTAACAATAAGTCTGTAGCACATTTCTGCATACACATTGTTTTGAATCTGTAGTAGTATTTGAGTCATGATTGACTTTAGTTAGATATGCAGAATAGGTTGATTAATTGTACATAGATGATGTCTTGTAATTCTGCATAAGTGAAATAAAGTCAAGTGCCTGATTACTACTCAACGGATAAACAACAATGAATTCGACGGATGATCAACAACCCGACGGATAATCAATAACTCGACGGATGATCATGAACCCGACGGATAAAGAATTTAAATATCTGTTGACAGTGACAACACAGTCACATGCGTCGAATGGATGCAAATGGAATGTGATAGCCTATTCAACTGGGTTTTCGAGAACAAAGAAGCATTTCCATTTCCATGCTATTATGAAGATATTCAAAGATGCTGGAATAGAGTAATGAAGTAGCATTGTAATAGACTAGATAGTTTTATTTTATTATCCTGTCTCATTACTTTGTAATCTTGGTGATATATAAACCAAGAAGTAGCAACTAAGGAACAATCTGAGATAGAAGCAGAGAAATATTTGTAAGCAGAATTCTTAGCATTTTCCTGCATTCTTAGTGTTCAATATTTGTAAGCAGCTGTGAGCTTTTTGCACACAGAGTGCTCTCAATATATATTATATATCTCTGGTGGAATCATTCAAATCCACCCGAAAGTTTTTAAAGACTCTTGTTTTTAAATACTTGTGTTTTGATTCATTAAAGTAACTATTCCGCATTGTGCTAATCAATTCACACTTATATATATATATTCAAGTTAGAACATTTTTAATCAAGAAAAAGTTTCAAGAATTCCATTTAACCCCCCCCCCCTTCTGTAATTCTTGTTATATTGTTAAGGGACTAACAATTGGTATCAGAGCAAGCTCTTAACTTACAAAGAGTTTAAAGATCAAAACAAAACAGCAAGATGAACAAGAAGGATGTTGGAGTCAAGATCCCTTTTCTGGATAAAGATAATTACCATCATTGGAAGGTAAAAATGCATCTTCATTTGCTTTCTCAAGATGAGGCCTATGTTGACTGCATAGAAAGATACCCTCATGTTCCAATGAGAGCTGCAACAGAAAACGAGCCATCAGTCCCCAAGCCAAGGCATGAATGGTCTGATCCTGACATTGAACAAGTCAGGAAGGATAAAAAGGCTATGAATATCCTGTTTAATGGAGTTGATGGAGATATGTTTGACAACATTATCAACTGCAAAACTGCCAAGGATTTTTGGGATACAATACAGATCATCTGTGATGGCACTGAGCAAGTTAGAGAAAATAAGATGCAGCTCCTGATTTAGCAATATGAGCATTTTTATAATGAAGAAAGTGAGTCTCTCACTGACATTTTTAGTAGGTTTCAAAAACTACTAAATACTCTAAAGTTGCATGGAAGAGTCTATCAGACAAAAGACTCCAATCTGAAATTCCTTAGATCTCTTCCAAATGAATGGAAACCAATGACAGTCTCATTAAGAAACTCACAAGATTATAAGGAGTTTACTTTGGAGAGACTATATGGCATCCTGAAAACTTATGAGCTTGAAATAGAGCACGATGAGAGGATGAAGAGAGGAAAGAAGAAAGGAGGATCCATTGCACTAGTTGCTGAGTTGGAAAAAGAGAAGGAAGTGAAGATGGAAGCTGTTGAATCAACTTCAAGGGTCTGTGAAAGCAAGGGCAAGGGGCTTGCAGTAGAAAGTGAAGATTCTTTGAGCCAAGATGACATAGAAGACATTGATGAACACTTAGCATTTCTTTCCAGAAGATTTGCGAAGCTCAAGTTCAAAAAGAACTTTGGAGCAGCCAAGCCAAATAGAAACATGGTGGATAATTCAAAATTTAAATGTTTCAAATGTGGCTTGGCAGGGCACTTTGCCAGTGAGTGTAGGAAGTCAGATTCCAGTAAGAAAAAGTTTGAGCCTGTGGATTATAAGCAAAAATACTTTGAACTGCTCAAACAAAATGAAAAGGCTTTCATAACACAAAAAAATGACTGGGCAGCAGATGGTCTGGATGAAGATGAAGATGTCAGCTATGTTAATCTAGTCCTAATGGCCAAGTCTGATGAGACAGAAACAAGTTCTTCAAGTAATCAGGTAATTACTACAAGCCTTGCACATTTATCTAAAGCTGAGTGTAATGATGCCATAAATGACATGTCCACAAAGTTATATCATTGCGTGTTACACTTAAGTCTCTTACTAAAGAAAATGCTAAAATCAAATAAAACAATTTATTTTTAAGTGAGAGGAATAATGTGCTTGAGTCTTAGTTCATTGATTTTGAAAAGTTAAGAATTGAGTGTAAGATTGCCAAGGAGGAATTAACTGAGTCCTTGAAGAAAGAATTTTTTTTGAAGAAGCAGCTCGAGCGTGAACAAGAGGTGATTAAGGCATGGAAAACATCTAGGGATGTCCATGCTCAAATCACCAAAGTTCAAGGAATTGAGTCTTTCTGTGATGTAGCCTGGAAAAAGAACAAAGAGAAACTAAAACCAAATATGGTAGAAGGAGTGCTAACAGATGTAGACTCGACGGATGATGAGGATCATCCGTCAGATATCAAAAAGGGTTATCCGTCGAATAATGAAAATCCTCATCCGTCAGCTGTGAGCAAGCCTATTAGTAAAGCCAAACTTGTAAAGTTAAATGAAAAGTATGGATCTGTTTCCAAGAACTTTGTTTCATGAGAATCGAGTCAGGTTAAGAAAGGGAAGAAGGCTAATGTTGGTCATATGACTGTCAAACAGTTAAGTGACAGGCTGGAAAAGATAGAGGTAAAAACAAAGACTAAAAAGAAAAATAATAGAAATGGTAAAGTAGGGATTAACAAACACAATAACTACATACCTGATAAATATGCTCCTAAAAAAATCCGTGTCAGGTGTGGTAGTGTATATCATCTGTCTGTTAATTGCAAATCCGCCATGCCTACTTCCATGTCTGTGCCACCTCACTTTACCAACATGAATGCCATGCCTCACATGCCTATGAATGCTATGTCTACACAGAATATGAATGCACAGTTTGCTAATATGCCATTTGCACCTAATCCTTATTATGCTGCATTTAGTATGCCATTAATGCCATTTAGCATGCCCTAATAGAATAACATGTTTACTAATATCATGCCATTCCATGTTGATTATAATATGCATGATAATTCTGTTGCAATGAATGGTTTCAAAGGCCCAACTTAAATGACCAAGGATGAATCTGATATCCCTAAGTCAAATGAGATAAAGCCTAAGAAACAGAAAAAGAAAGCTAACAAGGCAGGACCCAAGGAAACTTGGGTACCAAAATCAACTTGATTTGATTTTGATGTGTGCAGGGAAACAGAAAGAATCTTTGGTACTTGGATAGTGGTTGTTCAAGACACATGTCTGGTGATTCTACCCTGCTCACAGAGTTTAAGGAGAGAGTTGTCCCAAGTATTACTTTTGGAGATGACACCAAGGGTTATACTGTGGGATATGGATTGATTTCAAAGGACAATGTCATCATTGAGGAGGTTGCCTTAGTGGATGGTCTCAAACACAATATGTTGAGTATCAGCCAACTTTGTGATAAAGGCAACTCAGTAACCTTCAACTCAGAAGCCTGTGTTATGACTAATAAAAGAAGCAACAAAGTGGTTCTCACTGGTGTGAGAAAAGGAAATGTGTACCAAGCTGATTTCAACTCATCTAATGCAGAATCTGTTACTTGTCTTCTCAGTAAAGCAAGTCAGGATGAAAGTTGGCTATGGCACAAGAAGCTATCCCATTTAAACTTCAAGACCATGAATAAGCTAGTAAAGAAAGAACTGGTTAGAGGCATTCCTCTAGTGGAATTTTTTAAGGATGGACTGTGTGATGCCTGCCAAAAAGGGAAGCATATTAAAGCATCATTCAGGAAGAAACTTGATTCAACAATTGAAGAACCTTTGCAACTGCTACACATGGATTTGTTTGGACCAGTCAATTTGTTGTTCATCTCAAGGAAAATATTTTGCCTAGTAATTGTAGATGATTTCTCAAATTTCTCTTGGACTTATTTCCTAAAGTCTAAAGATGAGGCTAGTGAAATCATCATCAATCACATAAGGCAAGTCAATAATCAAACTGATCAAAATGGGAAGTTTGATGCTAAAGCAGATGAAGGAATTTTTGTTGGATATGCTGTTGGTAAAGTATATAGAGTCTATAATCTAAGAACCACCATTGTTGTGGAATCAATACATGTTGTGTTTGATAATAAAAAGATTGAAGGATTGCAAGATGGAAATTACCATGAGAGCCTAAAATTTGACAATGTGGAGATGGTTAGTGATGATAGTGATGATGAAAGTGATCAAGAAACGGTATCTAAGGATAATGCAGAAAAATCTACTACCAATGAAGCACAAAACTCAACATCTATCGAGTTGCATAATGCTTCATCCGTCGGGAGGCAATCTGTGTTATCCGTCGGGAGACAACCAGCTTCATCCGTCGGTACTCAAAATTCACCATCCGTCGGGTTATCAAAAGGAGCAGGAAGTCAAGATAGATCACCTATAGAAAGTTCCCCTTTCTCAAATCAAAGATCCACAAACTCAGGGGGAGTTTCTAACAGTCAAAACTCAATCACTCATCAAGACAACAATGAGGCCTCTTCATCTAGAGCTAATCTACCTCAACAAAGGAAACGGACAAAAGATCACCCCTTTGAGCTTATTATTGGTGATGTTTCTTCTAGAGTTCAAACCAGAAGAACAACTCAAGAAGAATGTCTATATAGCAGCTTTCTTTCCAAGGAAGAACCAAAGAAGGTAGAAGAAGCTTTGTTGGATCCTAATTGGATTTTAGCTATGCAGGAGGAGCTAAACCAATTTGAAAGGAATAATGTATGGAAGCTGGTGCCCAAGCCTAAAGGAAAGAATCCAATAGACACCAAATGGGTATTCAGAAATAAGATGGATGAAAATGGCATAGTAGTCAGGAACAAAGCTAGATTGGTTGCTAAGGGCTATTGTCAACAAGAAGGAATAAATTTTGATGAAACATTTGCTCCTGTTACAAGACTTGAAGCCATCAGAATCTTCTTATCCTATGCAGCCCATGCCAATTTCAAGGTCTATCAAATGGATGTCAAAAGTGCCTTTCTGAATGGAGATTTAGAGGAGGAAGTCTATGTCAGTCAACCTCCTGGTTTTGAAGATCCAAATTTTACAGAACATGTCTATTATCTTTTGAAAGCGCTTTATGGACTGAAGCAAGCACCTAGAGCCCGGTATGACACTTTATCAAAGTTCCTTTTGGAAAATCACTTCACAAGAGGTACTGTAGATAAAACTTTATTTTTCAAAAATGTTAATGACTCTAGTATACTTGTTCAAATTTATGTAGATGATATTATTTTTGGCTTTACAGATGAGAAACTTTACAAAAAGTTTGCCAAATTGATGCAAAGTAAGTATAAAATGAGTATGATGGGAGAACTAACTTACTTTCTTGGTTTACAAGTTAAGCAAGTTAGTGATGGAATATTCATTAGTCAAACTAAATACATTTTTAATCTTTTAAAGAAGTTTGATCTAGTGGATTGCACATCTGTAAAAACTCCCATGACCACTGCAACTAAGCTTGAATTAAACACTACTGAAAAGTCTGTGGATATTTCAAGTTATAGGGGCATGGTTGGCTCACTTTTGTACTTAACATCTAGTAGGCCAGATATAATGTTTGCTACATGTTTATGTGCTAGATTTCAGGCTGATCCTAGAGAATCTCACTTAATAGCTATTAAGAGAATTTTCAGATATCTCAAGGGAACACCAAAACTTGGCATTTGGTACCCTAGAGATTCTGGTTTTGATCTAACTGGTTATTCAGATGCAGATTATGCAGGTTGTAGAATTGATAAAAAAAAGTACAACATGAACCTGTCAATTTCCGGGAAACAAGCTTGTGTCCTGGTTCAGTAAAAAGCAAAATTCAGTTTCTACTTCTACAGCTGAAGCTGAATATATTGCTGCTGGCAGTTGCTGTGCACATATGCAATTGATGAAAAATCAATTGCTAGACTATGGTTTGCAAGTTGAAGGATTCCTATTTTCTGTGATAACACAAGTGCAATTGCCATCACTGAAAATCCAGTACAACATTCAAGGACAAAGCACATAGATATCAAGTACCACTTCATAAGGGAACATGTAATGAATGGTACTATAGAACTACATTTTGTTCCAAGTAAGAAGCAGCTTGCAGATATCTTAATCAAGCCACTGGATGAATCCACCTTTTCAAGGTTGGTAAGTGAGTTAGGTATGCTTAATTTATCCTAAATCTTTATTAGATAATTTGCAAGTTGAAATGCAGCCAGAAATTTAATTGATTTTTCAGTCTTGGATGAAATTTTGGCTAAGTCAAAATTTACATCTCGACGGATAACCTTTATCCATCGAGTTTGATCATCCGTCGGTATATTATTTTCTAATAAAAATCAATTATTTTTCTAAAATATTTTATGACACGACGGATAACAGTTTATCCTCATCCGTCGAATTGTCTTAATCTCAGCCGTTAATTCCCTGTACATTATCCATCGAGTATACTTACAGTTTGTAAGCATAACACGACGGATAATGGGTGGAATTTTTACAGTTTATTTTTAAATGGCTATTTTAGGCAATTTATATTGGTTACTTTATTTTACTTTCTTATTTTTAACAGTTATTTTTGAGATAGTATAAGAGCTTATTTCATTTCAATTGCTTTTCTTTTATCATTCTCAAATCAACTGCTCAAATTTCATTCTCTCTCAAAGCACTTACTCTCTTTCTCTTCAAGCTCTTATTCTCTAACAATGGCACCTGTTGTAAAGATTATGTCTCAAACTGGGTTCATTTTTGAGAAGAACAATTTCACTGCACTAGTGAACAAGGGTATTCAACAATCTGGTGACTATCACAAGATGATGGACTTTGTGAGGAATTGCAAGCTTAGTTATGCCATGCTGGAATCACCCACAATCTTCTGTGAAGTTGTTGAAGAGATGTGGACCACTGCTACCTATAACTCAACAGATAAGACAATAACACTCACCATTAAAGGTAAAGAGTTTTGTATCAATAGTGATGTTATAATAGTATATTTCAAGATTCCTGATAACACTGTGACCTCACCACACACTGACACTGATATAATCAATATGCTTAATTCCATGAACTATGCTCTTTCTACTTCTAAGTTAAGTGACATTAGGAGAAAGGGGGTTTAAAAAAGAATGGAGTTTTATGTGTGATGTAATAACAAATGTCTTTTCAGGAAAAATCAGTAATTTTGATTCAGTGAATATATCTATGCTTAACATGCTCTACATGCTAATTACAGATAAATTCTACAATTTCAGTGATCTTATCTTGTTTGAGTTAGGCTTTAAATTAGGAGAGTTAAATAAAAGAGGTAAAAATGTGTATTATGCTAGATTCTTTATGATGTTAGCTAACCACCTCTGTGAAGAGATTGTGCTTGAGAACCCTACCAAAAAATTGGATTGTTGGGTTTAAGAGAGAAGGCTCATTGCAGATTTGAACAGGGCCAATCATCACAAGGATGTGCCATTGTTCTATTTTCCTGTAATGCAAGCACCTCAGGTAAGTGAGGTAAGTTCATCTATCCCTACCTCTATTCCAACCTCACTAATTTCTTTGAGTTCTAGTGTGGCTATGGCAACTGTGTCAATGACCAAACTGTTGCCTACCCAAGCCACCATACCTGCAATTATTTCAAAATCCAAATCGAAGAAAGCCCCCTCTGGTATCTCTCAAAAGATGCCAGTTGTAAAATCCACTAAAACCAAAGAGGGGAGTGTGAATGAGGGAAGGATAGGTGAGGGAAGGGGTGAACATAAAAGAAACCCTAAGAATAAGGATGGAGAGTTGAGTGGATCCCAGCCTAGCCACACTGCAGTTTCCCAACAAACTGCAGTGCTTAAAAAGGATAAAAGCTCATTTCTAACTGCATCCTCCCAAAAGGATGTAGTTATTGAACAAAGCTCTCAACCAAGAGCACAGGCCAAAAGGGTTAGGGACACAAGCTCACCCCAAACTTATGCCAGAAAGAAGAAGTCTAAAACCCTTGGGGATACACAGGGTACACACACTGTGCAAACTGGTGCAAAAGACACAGTCACTGCACCTTCACAAATTCAGTATAACGTGACTTCAATAAATGTGGAGTCACAGCCAAAATCTCTAGTCATAGAAGCACCTCAAACACCAAACTCACCAACAAATTCTCTGGATGTGGATATGATAAACACATCAATTCCTGATTCCCCTTCTTTAACTCTGTTGGGGAAGCCAAAATCTAGTGCAAGTGAGCATCATCTTTTAGATGATTTGTTGGCTCACTTGCCAATTCTTTCAGGAACTGTTGTATCATCTGTGCCTAAAATATCTTCAATCAACACAGAGTCAACAATAGTTTCTTTTCCCAGTTCATTCATTTCTACTCTCTCGATGGATATTACTCATCCGTCGAGTAGTGATTGTATCCCGACGGATAAGCTTAACAGCAGTTATCCGTCGGATAGCAAAACCACTCACTCGATGGATATCACTCATCCGTCGAGTATCTCTGCACAGCTTCAAACTTCATTTATTTCAAGTGCAGAAGATTTAGTGGTTGTACAGTCACTCTTAGGATTGAGAGAGAAGAGTATTTTGAGTGAGAGTATGGGTTGCTCCCAAGAAAAAGGAGAGGAAATGAGTGAAACCATGCAATCCATTTCTTCATGATTGGCAAAAGAGAGTGAGCGGAGTCCCACCTTAGTAGGTGAAGGTGAGGGCGTGAGGGTGGGGAGCCAGGTTGAGACCCTGATGCAACAAAAGAGAGAAAATGAGAGAAATACAGGTACTGGAGCTCTAAGGATGGATGTCATTGCTAGTAAGTCAATGAATGTCCAGGATGCAGACAGGGAGGGACTATCTCAGCATCCTAAAGCTGTTATAGATTCCACCTCCCTTGATGCTGAGGCATTTACTCACCATGTTCCAGCTTATCAACTTCTAGCTGAACAGAGCAATGACAATGCAGAAAGGATGCTGAATTTGGTGCATACCACACAGTCTATGATGAGAGCTAAGGATGCCATCACAACTTTGCCTTCTACAGCTGGTGATGTGGACTATGAGACTGGTGGCTCAGCTGATTTCTTTGGTGATTGGAGTGGGGATAGTGAAGATGAGGCAATGGACATAGGGGGAGAAGTAGGTTCAAGTTCAAGATCAGGTATGCCATCATGGGCATTTTCAAAGCACTGTGATGAGCACTACTTCAAGACAACCCTGATCCAGCTAATCAATCAAACAAATACTGCTCTTCAAACCACTACTAATGCCAGCACCAAGAAGATCCTTCAGGCACACCTAGCCTCCCGACAACTTCAACAAATCCAAGGCTTCCAACATGCTAGGGATGTAAACACCATGAAGGGTGATATTGAGGAGATAAAGAAGGCCATTTCAGACATGATGGATTCTAAGCTTCCAGAGTCTACAATGCTTGATATCAAGAGGCAGTTAAGGAAAAATTCTGATCTTGCAACCAAGGTAGATGCCTTAGATACAAGAATGTCAGCTATGGAAGCATCTTTGACAGCCATTCATCTTCATCAAGCTCAACAGACAGATTTACTTCAAAAATTGGTGGCTGCTCAAACCCCCTCCTCTAATCAACTTGATGATAACAAAAAGGGGGAGAAAGGACCAAGTGAGGGGGAGAAGCTTCAAATTCAAATTAGTAAAGTAATTGTGCCTTCAATTACTATCTCAAAGCCATCAGTTATAAACAGTATAGATCTGATCAATGCAGCAGCAGCCAACATAAGAGCAGCTGATAAGGAGAAGTTGAGTTTAGTCAACTGGGAGAAGATTGATGAGGAAATACAAAAGAAGTTTGAACTTGTCAAGGAGCCAGTTAAGTCAGCCATCCATCACTCTCAAGTCAAGCAAATTAGTGTGAATGAGATGAGCATGAACTATCTGGAAAGAGGACAACCATCCTGCATCAAATCTCCAAAGGCTGAAATAATTCTGAAACCAAGGGTAAACTACTCAAAATCATCATTGAAGAACCCTTTGGATACTGTGTATGAGACACCTAAGCCTGATGAAAAGAAGCTTCTTTCAAGGTCAATTGCTTTCTACAAAGATCCAGCTGATTCAGCTTCAAAAAGAAGAATTGCTAAAATTTTCAGGAATGGGAAAGAAATTTGTGTGGTGGCTGGACATCCTCAATTTGCTCAAGCAAAGAGAGAAGAAAAGGCTAGATTGAAGCAGGAAAAGAAGCAAGCTGCTCTAGATGCTAAAAAGACTAAACAAAAGAAAGAGTGAATTTCTATCTTAGCCAAGCTACATACTGTAAATTTACCACAACAAATTCATGCTCAGCCATCTGAAGTTATTGAATCAAAGAAGCAAGTTGATGAACAGAAGAAATCTCCAAGAATCAAGGAATTGGCTAAAAGAACTAAAAGGAAACTGGACATTATTGATAAGGAATTGGAGAATCAGTTTCCCAAGGAATCTACTCCAACTACAACTCAAGCATCAAAACCCTCTGTGGTATTTGAAGATATCAAGGTGGTGGATCCTTACAGGAACATCCATGATGAACCTATTGTGCCTAAGGATGAACCAGTAGAATGGGAGAACATACCAATTCCTGACTTCTATTTGCCAATCCTTAACAAGCCAAAGAGAACAAAGTCAAGAGCAGTCAAGAAAGTGAAGCTGTCACCTCTCAAATCCAAACAAGTAGTCAAAGCTCAATCTAAAGTCAATAGGGGAGATTACATGTACTTGTGTGACATCAAAGAATTTTCTGGTGTAAACCTCTATCTAGATGAACTAGATGAAGTGAGAGGAATTGATGCATACAGAAACCGACCTGAAAGGTTAGTGTTCAAGTACAAAGGAGGAAAAGAGATTCAGTGGCCACTTCACAGGATCCTTCAAGAAAGCCAAGCCGTACTGATTAAAGTTTATTCATCCTTCAAGAAGAACTTTGGGTTCAATATTACTGCAAGAAGATTGGTACTGAAGAAGATTGAAGAACTAAGGAGTGTTAGAGCTAAAGATGCACTCCCAAAGACTCTAATTATCCCTTACACAGGGAGAAGAGTGCATCTAAGATCCTACTGGCTGATGGAGTTCATGGATGACAAATGAGGGAGAAGATTTTTCAGATTAGAAGACCAATTGAGCATCTCTAGCAATGAGACTCTTTTGGAAATGCAAGGAAAGCTAAATCTCTCAGAATCTGATGAACTGGAATTCCACAGGCAGCTCCAAAATTAGATTGAGGAAAATAACAGAAAGCTTGGAAAGAGATCCAGACCTTCAAGGAACTAGATAAATCTGCTCAGGCTAGAGGAGCATCTTGAAAATGACTATGAGCAAAACTTTGTACATTTTGTTAATTGAAGCACTTTTCAGTATTATCTACTGTCTTTTAAAAGTTGTATTTTTAAGGTGTTTTGTTATCATCAAGTGTCTCTTAATTTCTCCAGTAGACATAAATTGTGGGAGATTGTTGTGTATATGTTGTGTACTTGATGATTTTATGAACAAAACACCTTGGTAGATTTTACTTAGTAAAATTTTGTAGCACTCGACGGATAAGGTTTACAGTCCCGACGGATGACTCAGTATAGTCCCGATGGATGATGACTTATTATCCATCGAGTGAGTAGCTTATGTAACAATAAGTCTGTAGCACATTTCTGTATACATATTGTTTAGAATCTGTAGTAGTATTTGAGTCATGATTGACTTTAGTTAGATACATAGAATAGGTTGATTAATTGTAGATAGATGATGTCTTGTAATTCTGCATAAGTGAAATGAAGTCAAGTGCCTGATTACTACCCAACGGATAAACAACAATGAATTCGACGGATGATCAACAACCCGATGGATTATTAATAACTCGACGGATGATCATGAACCAGCCGGATAAAGAATTCAAATATCTGTTGACAGTGACAACACAGTCACATGCGTCGAGTGGATGCAAATAGAATGTGGTAGCCTATTCAACTGGGTTTTCGAGAACAAAGAAGCATTGCCATTTCCATGCTATTATGAAGATATTCAAAGATGCCGGAATAGAGTAATGAAGTAACATTGTAATAGACTAGATAGTTTTGTTTTATTATCCTGTCTCATTACTTTGTAATCTTGGTGATATATAAACCAAGAAGTAGCAACTAAGGAACAATCTGATATACAGAAGCAGAGAAATATTTGTAAGCAGAATTCTTAGCATTTCTCTGCATTCTTAGTGTTCAATATTTGTAAGCAGCTGTGAGCTTTTTGCACACAGAGTTCTCTCGATATATATTATATATCTCTGGTGGAATCATTCAAATCCACCAGAAAGTTTTTAAAGACTCTTGTTTTTTAATACTTGTGTTTTGATTCATTTAAGTAACTATTCCGCATTGTGCTAATCAATTCACACCTATATATATATTCGAGTTAGAACATTTTTAATCAAGAAAAAGTTTCAAGAATTCCATTCAACCCACCTTCTGTAATTCTTGTTATATTGTTAAGGGACTAACAAAGATGTTTTGTCCGTTCTTGAAAAATCTGATGCTCATCAGTGTATTTGGCAGCAGTATTGTCACAATAGACATTAATAGATTTTGGAACCGAAATTTGGAGATCAGAAAGAGGCCTTCGAGCCAAACAAGTTCACTAGTAGTATAACTAAGGCTCCTGTATTCCGCTTCAATAGTACTTTTAGAAACAGGTTTTTGTTTCTTAGTCTTCCGAAAAATTAAGGAAGAACCAAGGAATACAGCATATCCAGATAAAGAACGAGCAAAAGAAGGACAGGTTCCCCAATCAGCATCACAATAAGTGGATAATGTCAAAGAAATGTTGGCTTTGTAGAACAAACCAGCATTCAAAGTGCCTTTCAAGTATATTAATACATGTAATGCAGCATGTAAGTGAGACTGTTCAGGAGCAGATAAAAATTGAGATAATTGCTGAACAGAATAAGAAATGTCAGGCCGTGTGAGATTCAAATAAAGAAGTTTACCAACCAGCCTACGATAGACTTCAGGATCATCCAATTTTGGAGAATCAGTAATACTTAATTGGAGGCCTTTAGACATGGGAAAAGCAACATGAGTACAGTTAACCATATTGTTATAATCAAGCAAATCAATAATATATTTTTATTGATTTAGACGAATACCTGATGAGTCTCTTTATACCTCATCACCAAGGAAATATGTAAGATCACCAAGATCCTTGATTGTAAACTCCTTATGTAAAACAGATTTGATAAAAGAGAACGCATCAAAATCATTTCTAGTGAGAAGCAAGTCATCAACATAACAAACTATGGCAGTAAAGGAAGCACCGACTTGTTTGATAAACAGTGAATAATCATGAGAAGACTGAGTATAACCCATTTTAATAAAAAAAATTTGTTAACTCAACATTCCATTGACGAGATACCTATCTCAAACCATAAATGGAACGTTTCAATTTGCAGACAAGACCAGGAGCTACATTATAACCGGGATGAAGAGTCATGTAAATATCTTCATCAATGAATCCATGAAGAAATGCATTATTTATATATAATTGCTGAAGATGCCAATTATCTGTAGCAGCTAAAGTAATTAAACAGCAGATAGTAGTGAACTTAGCCACAGGACTGAAAGTATGTTTAAAATCCTTCCATTTGATTTGTTTATCCCCTCTTTCCACCAATCGAGCTTTACATCGCTCAACAGACCCATCAGGTTTAAACTTGGATTTAAAAACCCATTTGGAACTAATAACATGAGCTCCATGTGGTACAGTTATAAGCTCCCTGGTCTGATTAGCTTCAAGAGCATCAAGCTCTTTCTGCATAGCCTCTACCCATCTAGGGTCCTCCTTAGCTTGTTTGTAAGATGTTGGTTCAGAAGTATTCAAGACTGAGTTAAGACTAACTAGGGAAGAATTATCTAGATGAGATAAAGTTGGCTCAAAAAATACATTACAAATTTGAGAAACAGCAGAAGAAGCATGAGAATTTGTAGTAACAGGAGGAATAATAAAATCAGTGAATTTCTTGGGTAATTGAGAAACTCTAGTAGTTATCCTAACAGGTACATCAGGTAATTGAGAAATATTAGGAGATGTACCAGATGAACTAAAAGTCAGAATTTCAGGTACAACAGGCGGCTGAGAAGAAGAAGGTAAAGAAACTGGCAATTCAGAATCAGTTTCGGTCAGAATGGGATTAACCGTGGGAAAAGAAGGTAAAGAAGAGGGAGAAGATGTCTTAAAAGGAAAACAATCTTCCTGAAAAACCAGTTCTCTACTCAAAAAAATTTGATGAGAAGAGAGATCATATAACTTGTACCTTTTTTGTGCATAAGGATGACCAAGTAAAATACATTTTCTGGCTCGATGGGCTAGTTTATCAGAAGGTTTGATAGCAGAAAAACAAAGACAATCTATAGTTCCAAGGTGGTCATAAGAAGCAGTCTTATTCATCAAAAGTTTATAAGGAGTTTTCCATTACAAGACTGAGCTAGGCATCAAATTAATCAAGTATGTAGCAGCCAAAATACAATCAACCCAAAACTTGATTGGTAAATTGGCATGAATTCTAAGGGCCCTAACTGTGTCTAACAAATGCCTATATTTACGTTCAACCCTACCATTCTACTGTGGATTACCAGGAACACTCTTTTGATGAATTATACCTTTAGCAGCAAAATGAGCAGCACGTTGATGTTGTACTATCACAGTCCCATTATCAGATCTAATGAACTTAACTGAGGTGTTATAGTGATTATCAATATAGACTAGAAAGGCTTGAACAATATTGAAAACCTGATCTTTAGTAGTAATCAGATGTGTCCAAGTTACTCTAGAAAAATCATCCAATATGGTAAGAATAAATCTACCACCAGTCAAATTAGGAGTCTGGTAAGGTCCCCACAAATCTATATGCAACAAATGGAAAGATGCAGGAGCTATTGATAGTGAATAATTAATTGGTAATTTGTGATGTTTAACCAAAATACAAGAAACCCAATTGAGTACATCATGAAATTTTTTACAAGGAATTTTGTTTGACAAATGTTTCAATTTACTAAGAGAAATATGGCCCAATCTGGCATGAATGACATCAAGTGAAGGAACAAGTTGAGAATATAAACATTGTGAAGATAACAATTGACTGGAAGGATTAGAACAAAAAAAATCTGTAAAGTCATCTTTTGCCAACAGCTTGGACATAATCAGTTGAAAGGTCCTGAAATGTACATGAATATTTATCAAATGTAGCAATTAACTTGTTTTGATCTAACAACTTTCCAACTGATAGAAGATTATGATTAAAATCTGGAACATATAAGACATGAGTAATCTTAATATGAGAAGTTAAAAAAAAGTTCCCACTTGAAAAACCAATTTACAAGAGCCATCGGGTAAAGCAATTGTGATAGGTGTATCAAGATTATGCAATTCAACAAACAAGGATTTAGAAAAAACCATATGATCACTTGCTCCTGTATCTATTATCCATAATGCAGAATTTGGGAGAACAGACTGAACATTAGAAGTAGAAATGATACCTGCAAAATTTACAGAAGTAGTATCATGTTCAGACATAAAAAGACCAGCATTCTGTTGTATCATTTTCATGACTTCTTTGTAAACATTAGAGATCAACTAACTATCCATGGAACCAGTAACACCTGAAGAACCAGAAGGCATATCCAAAGGAGAAGCACCAAGAATACCAGAAGTGTCATTTGAAATTTCAGTAAAATTAGCTACGAATTTATAAGATGGAGCAAATGTCTTACCTTTGAGATTAACATACCAGTCTGGAACTCCAACCAACTTGAAACATTGATCTAAACTATGACCTTTCCTTTTACAATGATCACACATTAAATCAAGCTTGGATTTCTTAAAAGCCTTCTTAGGCTGGAAAGATCTTGAAGGAGTGAAGGATTGTTTATTGCTATATAAAGCACTAACATCAGGAATCTTGACCATAAGATAAGTAAGGCTCTGTTGTTTCTTAATTTGTTGCAAGATATGATAAGCCTTCAAAACAGTAGGTAATGGTTCTATACTCAGAAGATTGGTCTTAACATTATCATAATTCTTGTTAAGGCCACAAATCAATTGAATCAGTTTCTTAGTTTCTGCCGCCTCATTAGCCTTTTTAACAACTCATAAGTGCATTTAGCTAAAGCTCCACAACTGCAATTAAATTGTCCTTCCAGAACTTGCAATTTATCCCAAACATTCTTAAGTTTTCCATAATATTCAGCAATTGACAGATTATTCTGTTCAATTTTAGACAAACTAGTCTGAAGCTCGTATAACAGCGGTGCATTCGATTTTCCAAATTGTTCAGTAACATCTAACCAAAGATCATGAGTTGAAGATGCAAAAATAAAACTATCAGATATTACCTGTTCCATAGAGAAAGTAAGCCACGACATCACCATATAATCGTTTCTAGTCCACTTGTTGAGATCTGGAGATGTCGATTTAGGCATAGGAAGTATTTCGTCAATGAAACCAAGCCTATTCTTCGCTCTGAGAGCTAATTTCACACCTCGACTCCAGTTCATGTTTGAGATAGGGAGTAAATTGGGAGATATTAAGAAGAGGTCTAAGAATATCTATTATGCTAGATTTTTAATGATGTTAGCTAATTTGATTCTGAGAACCTCATCATTGAGAACCCAATAAATAAACTAGCTTGTTGGGTCCAAGAGAGAAGGATTATTGCTGATCTTAACAGGTCAAATCATCACAAAGATGTTCCACTTGTATACATGCCTATCATGGAACATCCTCAGGTAAGTGAGGTAAACACTTCTGTCTCCACTACTTCTCAACTTATTTCTTTGCCTTTAACAGTGGCAATGGAATCTGTGAATATGACCAAACAGATGCCTACCCAAGCCATTAAACCAAAAATTTCAAAATCAAAAACCAAAAAAAACCCCTCTGGTTTCTCTCAAAAGAAACCAGTTGCAAAAACTACCAAACACCAATAGGGGAGTGTGGAGGAGAGTGAGTTGGGTGAGGGACGGGGTGAAAATCAAAGAAACCCTAAGGATAAGGTTGGTGAGGTAAGTGTACCCAACCCTAGCCACACCACAGTTTCCCAACAAGCTGTGGTTGTTAATAAGGAAATTAACACAACTCTAGTTTCATCCTCCCAAAAGGATGTTACTATTGAAACAAGCTCTCAACTAGGAGCACAGGCCAAGAGGGTAAGGGACACAAGTTCACCTCAAACTTATGCCAGAAAGAAGAGATCTAAAACCCTTGGGGATGCACATGGATCACACACAGTGCAAACTGGAGCTAAAGACTCAGTCACTGCACCATCTCAAATTCAGCTTGATGTGGCTCCAATAAATGTAGAGTCACAGCCAAAATCATTAATAATAGAAGCACCTGAAACACCAAATTCACCCACACACTCACTGGATATAGACATGATTCATACATCACTTCCAAATTCTCCATCTTTAACTCTATTGGAGAAACCAAAAATCCAAGTAAGTGAGCATCATCTTTTAGATGATTTGTTGGCTCACTTGCCATTTCTTTCTGAGTCTACTGAAACATCTGTGTAAAACCTTAAATCAATCACCACAGATGCAATAGTAATCTCAAATCCAAATTCATTCATTTCTTCTATCTCAACGGATATTGGTCATCCATTGACAAGTGATTGTCCTTCGACGGATATGCTTAACAACAGTTATCCGTTGAGACTTATAACTACTGCTTCGACGGATATTCATCATCCGTTGACAGTCACTGCACCACTTCAATTCACAACAATTGTCACAAGTGCAGTTGACTTAGTAGTAGCACAATCACTCTTAGGACTGAGGGCAGGGAGTGAAATGAGTGAGGGGTTGGGTTGTTCCAGGCAAAAGGAGAGGAAATGAGTGAAACAATGCAAACTATTTCTTCAAGTCTGGCAAAAGTGAGTGAGGGGAGTTCCACCTTAGTAGGTGAAGGTGAAGGTGTGAGGATGGTGAGACAAGGGGAGCTCTTGATGCAAGAAAATAGAGAAAATGAGAGAAATGCAGGTACAGGAGAAATAAGGATGGACATCATTGTTAGTGAGTCAATGAATATCAATGATGCAGAAAAAGAGACTCTATTTCAGCATGATCAAGATGTCATAGATTCCATCTCTTTGGATGCTGAGACATTTACTCATCCTATTCCAGCATATCAACTTTTGGCTGGACAGGGCAATGAAAATGCAGAAAAGATGCTTAACTTGGTGCATACAACTGAATCAATGCAAAGAGCAAAGGATGTCATCACAGCCATGCCACCTAGAGCTGGTGATGATGTTGACTATGGTACTGGTGAGTCTGAAGACTTCTTTGGAGATGATGGTGATGATGGTGAAGAGTTCATGGACATAGGGGGAGAAGCTGGCCCTAGCTCCAGATCAAACATCCCTCCTTGGGTATTTTCTAAAGAGTGTGATGAGCAGTATTTCAAGATAACTCTTTTTCACATCATCCAACAGATACACAATGCTCTTCAAGCCACTACCAATGCTAGCACCAAGAAGCTTCTACAGGTCCATCTCAACTCTCTGCAACTACATCAAATCCAAGCTCTTCAACACAATCAAGATGTCACTTCAATCAAGACTGAGATTGACCAAGTCAAGAAGAGTGTCTCTGAAAGATTGGATGCTACATTTCCAAACACAACAATGCTTGACATCAACAGACAGTTGAGGAGAAATTATAATCTTGCAACCAAAGTGGACTATTTGGACACTAGACTGAAAGCTGTAGAAGCCTCTCTCATAGCTATTCATCTTCAACAAGCACAACAAACTCAGTTGCTACAAAAGCTGGTGGCTACACAAACTTCTACCTCCACTCTACTTGATGATAAAAAAAAGGGGGAGAAAGAATCATCAATCCAAGTCAGTCAAGCAGAGCCAACCAGTGAGGGGAGCATGTGATAAATGTTCAAATCAGTTAAGTAATTGTTCCAGAAATTACTTTGCCAAAGCCACCAGTATTGGACAACATTGATCTGATCCAAATAGCAACCGCTAAAATTGATTCAAAGACAAATCCCAAGATGCTTGATGTTGCTGCTGTTGAGAAGGAACTAGATGAAAAATGGAAGAAAATTGATGTAGATATTCAAAAGAAATTTCATCACCTACAGAAACCAGACAAGACTTTTCATCACCATTCTCAAGTCAAATAAATCTCAGTGCATAAAATGAGTCTAAGAAACTTGGACAAATGCCAAACTTCATACATCAAATCTCCAAAAGCTAATCTGATTTTGAAGCCTAAAAGGAACTATTCAAAGTTCTCAAACAAAAATCCTGTGTATCTTATGTTTGAGACACCTAGGCCAGATGAAAAGAAGCTGTTGGCAAGGTCAATTGCATTTTATAAATATCCATCTGATTCAGTTCAAAAGAAGAGAATTGCCAAAATTTACAGGAATAGAAAAGAGATCTGTGTGGTGGCTGGACACCCTCTGTTTGTAGAAGCTAAGAAGGAAGAAAAAGAAAGGATCGAGCAAGAAAAGTAGCAGGCTGCATTAGATGCTAAGAAGCTCAAACAAAAGAAGGAGCAATCTGCTATCTTTGCCAAACTTCAAGATGTCAAATCTACAACTGAGATTTCTAAAAAACCACCTGTGATTACTGAAGCTCAAGATCAACAAATGCAAAATGAACCTCCACAAAAAAGAAATTTCAGATACAAGCTTCACTCCAAAAGAAAATTGGACTTTAGTGATGAGGAAATGGAGGACTACATTCCCAAAAAGTCTACAACATCAACTAAAACATCCATGCCCTCAGTGGTGCATGAGGAATTCAAGGTGGATCCAACAAAGAACTTTCATGGTGAGCCTCTTATTCCTAAGGATGAGCCAATAGACTGAGAAAGTTTGCCAATTCCTGAATTCAATTTACCTATCTTCAACAAGCCAAAGAAGACAAATATTAGAGCAACCAAGAAAGTGAAGCCCGTGACTTTCAGAACCAAGACCCTAACCAAATCTCAACCTACAGCCAATAAGGGAGATCTCTTATACATCTGTGATATCAAGGAGTTTTCATATATAAGCCTCTACTTGGATGAATTGGAGGAAGTAAGAGGGATTGATGCTTACAGATATCTTCCTGAAAGACTGGTGTTCAAGTACAAGGGAGGGAAAGAAATCACATGGCCACTTCACAGGATTCTTCAGGAAAGCCGCTCTGTACTGATAAAGATCTTATCATCCTTTAAGAAAAACTTTGGTTTCAATATAACTGCAAGGAAATTATGTAATAACCCCAATTTTTGGAATTTTTGAAACCCTGATGAATAGTAACTTTTGCTGACTATGATAATTAAGAAAAATTATCAGACCACTATATAGGAGTACTATTATGGAAATTCTAAGATCGTATTAGTATTCCATAAGGTAAATGAGTGTATGTAAAGGTCGTTAGAATTCGGATCCGGACACTTTGATTTTTCTTGAAAATCCACCAGATACCGAAAGAATTGAGTATAAGGTAACATGATTAAAAGGATTTAAATTCAAGGATTATAAGAGAGGATTAAAAAAAAGGAATTTAAAATATTAAGAAAGGTTTAGGGGAACCCAAGTAATAAGATCCCGGATATGATCCCTCAAACGAAAAACGAGAACGAAAGTTAAGCGAACTGTAAAATAAATAAGCGACCAAGAGACAAGCTTGTACAAGAAGCCAAGGATTGTGACATCATCAAACCACAAGGAAAGGACATGTGTTAAAAAGGTGACACAAGCATGGTGACATAAGCATGACAAAAAGAAGTGTGTTGTTGGTTGATTCTTGGCCATGTAAAAGTTACCATGTTAAAAGATCAAAAATTGCGAAGCCAAAAAGGAAATCAACCAAGCAAAATATCATAACACAAAAATTAAAAATTTGACTTTGCTCCCATGAAGAGAAGCTTTCGGCCTTTTCCTTTTTCGAGAAGAAGAAATTCCAAAAATCAAAATCCAAGCTTTGATAATTTGCAAGGTAATTATCCAAGGTCCCTTATACTTAGATATAGCTATCCTATGAATCTAAGCTTCCATTTCCTTCACAATCTCTTTCAATAAATCATTGAAGAAGAGAATGAATAGTGTTTTCAAGACCTTGAAATTTTTGATCTTGTGTTTTTGTTTAGATATAACTTTTGTAAGGATTTTCAAGGGTTGTTTCAAGCTCCTTAGTTAATCTACTCACCAAGGAAGGTATAATCTCATAACCTAGACTTACTTTGAATGTTTAGAGCTTCTTATGTTTGGTATAGTTCATGAGAAGCATGATTCATGTATATTTAGAGTTTGGTTGGATTTGTAATGAGTTTGAGTTGTAAATCTTGGATTATTGGTTAATGAACTTAAGTATAGCTTTTAGTTCATGTTAGGGGGTAGTATAAATTGGAAAATCTTGAGATGTTGGGACTGATTTAGTGACGTTTGGATGGATTTTGGCTGTAATGTTGATTGTGGGTTGATTTGTGGATTGATTGGAGTAGTTTAAAATTTGGTAATCGCGTAAACATAGCCGTCGTAATGCCCGATTTACCTTAGACTATTTTTGTTCATAACTTCAGGACCCGTGAACTCACTGTTAGATTCTGACCATTTCCATGTTTAGATAGTTCATGTTACGAGCTTCGTTTTGATATATGGTTCGCTTGAATTCGATGTACGGTTTAGGAGAAACGACTGTTTTAAGTAACCGCGTTTCGCGAACGAACCATTACCCCTCGCCTTACTTTGAAACCTTGGTTAAGGCCCTTAAATGACTAATTGGAGTATAAAACAATTATGTAACGTGGATTAGGCAGTTGGTAGAGTAATCACAAAAGTATCGCCTTAAAATTCTTAATGGTTAATTTATTAAAAATGGTAGAGCCGAGGGTACTCGAGCGACTTAAGTGAATCGTTAAGCGCAACGGAGAACGTTAAAGTCTAATTGGTTAAAGTCTAGATCCTTAAGCGACTTTGATTTAATTCCAACTTATATGTTATTTATAGGTTACCAGACTCGCCCCAGGCATTTTACCACCCCCATTCGCTCAGGCAAGTTTTCTACCCGTTATACTGTTGTTGTGATGTATATATGTATATGCATTATCTTGTGATAAGTGCATGATTGTTATTAGCAAATCTTGCGATATATTGGAGCATGCTGGTATGGTATATATGCATGTCTATTTCATAATCTTGATATCTAATTTTTGATTCGATTGCTTATAAGTTGCATAATACATATGCTAGAGATAAGCAATAGTTGCGTATACCCTTAGTATAGGGGACCCAAAGGTGAACATTTTCTAAACCGGGAGTCGATGTTCCCGAGTATAATATATATATATATATATATATAGATATAGTTTTCAAAACTATTAAATGAATAACATTTATTCGATAACTTTATTTTATTTAATGAATATTATTTTGAATATTCATTCGAGGACTTATGACTCCGCTTACTTTATTTAATGAATATTATTTTGAATATTCATTCGAGGACTTATGACTCCGCTTCTTTTATTAAATAATATTCTTTATTTTATTAAAGAATAATGTTTCGATAATCAAACTTATTTTCGATTATTCAAATAAAGATCGTACTTTCGTACAAGTATATCTTGGGTTATTTAATATTCATTTCAAGTATGAGTTTTAAAACTTCTACTTCAATTATTTTTACAAAGATTATTCTTTATGGGAATATTATTTAAATAATATTCATATTTTCTAATATATTGGGACTGATTTATTTTATTAAATCAGCATTACTCCAAACATTCGTAAAAAATGTTTCCGAGTCTTCAAAATGATTTTTAAAAGTTAGGGCGGATCCCAAAACTCATTTTTATATTTAAGATCCTCCTTTCGAAGGGGATTTAAATACTCGCTCAAAACCTGAAGGATCCGGCTCTGTGGTGTATTTTACATTCGCAACGAGGTTGATGTTTTGAGAAAACAGTTTGATTACTTGCCCAATGTTCAGGAAGTAAGCTCATCTAACTGAGTCGGCATAAGCGACAGGCCGGGGTACGGTCTATCAAAGTATAAGTGGTTGGGTGGCAGTCCATCAACGCATAAGAGGCCGGGTGGCGGTCCAGCACAAGGTCCTAATGCGGCCAGGGTGATGACCGGTGGGGGATTCATCCATCTACTAGTATAAAAGGTTACTTATTGGTATCTTTGCCTGATCAGCAAGATATCAGGTTTATGCCAAAATTCTTTTCTTTCCAAATTCATTGGATATTGCAACTCTGTTCATACTTTACATGACAGAGGTTTTCAGGAAATGTATGAGAGATATATATGGATATATATATCGGGACTTAATGAAGTATCTCGTAACTTCATTTCTTTTGAATGATATTTCAAAGATTGAATCTATTCAAATCTTGTCTTGTAGTCTCATCTATGTGATGAACTTTTGAAACTGATTATACCTTGAACCGTGATAGTTCAAGTAGTATTCGGAAAAGATATAAGTATATTGGAGTATCTTGTAATTTCATCTTTTCAACTTATATCTAGTTAATGATTATCTTATGCATGATAAAGATTTTCAGAAAAACGTTGAGACAAGGTTAGATATATGAAATCACCTTGCAACGATATTTTTATACAGTTATAAACTGGAATTCTGTGTATATTATGCATGGAAGAGGACTTCCAAGATTTTGAAAAGTATATATACATATATACTAAATATTTTACGACTTGGTCGCATTAAGAGATCAAACTTGGTTCACTTCTTCTTGACCAAGACTTTCATTAGTACTATGAGCATGCTCATATATTGTAAATTATTATACATATTATTTCGGTGGGCTTGTTGCTCACCCTTGCTTCTTCTTTCATCACACAACAACAGATAGACAAGATGAACATGACCAAGCTCCCAATTCGTGAGCGGATAGGAAACGTTCCGCAGTTCCTGTAGGCGTTGATGCCACTGTAGCTGAGGTGGGAACTACCAATAGGCTAGGTTTTTAGTAGTTGATGTACCATACTTATGTATATTATAAATTGTAATAATGGCAAAGAATATGTAAATTTATTCAGAAACCCTTTTAAGGTGTAATGGTTTATAATTGTGGAATAAAATGACTTGTGTTATTTTTGGTATTCATCTCTAAGACTATAACTTGTGGTGTGTGTGTATACTGTGGGGTCACAGTATGCAGTAGTTGGTTGTTTATAAAGATTGAGTGTTATTAAGGGAAATGGAACTCGTGACAACCCGGATCCCCGACCCCGGATTTGGGGGTGTTACAAATTAGTCCTAAAGAAGATAGAAGATGTAAGGAGTAATAAAGCCAAGAATGCACTACCAAGAACTCTAACAATTGCCTTCATAGGAAGTAGAGTGCATTTGAGGCCTTATTGGCTGATGGAATTCATGGATGAAAAGGGTGTAAGAAGATTCTTCAGACTGGATGACCAACTGAGTATCTCTAGCAATGAGACTCTACTGGAAATGCAAGAAAAGCTGGATCTATCTGAAGCTGATGAACTTGAATTCCATAGACAACTCCAGAATCAAATAGAAGAAAATGACAGGAAGCTTGGGAAGAAATCCAGACCATCAAGGAAATAGAAATCATCTGCTCAGACTAGAGGAGCACCTTGATAATAATTGTGAGAACTCTTTATACATTTTACTTTGTTCAAATTTAATGTAGCACTTATCAGTTTCATCTACTATATCTCAATCTGTATATTTAGGGTGTTTTGTTATCAGCAAGTTTCTCTTAATTTATGGCTACAATTCCAGTAGACATAATTTGGGGGAGATTGTTAGGAATATGTTGTAAACTTGATGATAAGTTAAACAAAACACCTTAGTAGATTTAACTTAGTGATTTTGTAGCCTTCAACGGATGATTACTTCCTCTATTCGTTGAAAGAGTAGTTTATGTAAAATAAGGCTAGTAGCACATTTCTACATACTTGTATAAGCTTAGTGAACTAGATATGTGAGAAATGTTCAAGACATGTTGGCTACTAGATTGATACACAAGATAGGTTAGTCAATTGTAAATAGATGATGCCTTAAAATCTTGTGTAAGTGAAATGGAGTTAACTGTCAAGAAAATAGTCTCAACGGATGTTTCACAAAGCTTCAATGGATGCTCACATAAAGATTCAACGGATGTTCTATAAAGCTTCAATGGATGATCACCCAGAGTATCAACGGATGATCATACATAGCCTCAACAGATGATCTAATGAAGTTCCAACGGATGTTCAATTTCAAAAAGAGCAGTTGATAGTGAATTGACAGTCATATGTGTTGATAGTATGCAAAAGGAATGTGGCAGCCTATTAAGCAGGATTATGAGAACAAAAAAGCATTACCATTTCCATGCAAATGTGAAGATATTCAAAAATACTGAAATAGAGTAGTGAAGTAGCATGGAGTTAGGCTAGATATATTTTGTTTTATTATCTAGTCTTACTGTCATGTTAACTTGGTGATATATAAACCAAGTGTAGCAAGTAGAACAATCAACTAAGCAATTACATTTCTCAGAGAAACATATAAGGCATCATTTGTAAGAATTTCTCTGTAGTTTTGTTTGTTTAACTTGTAAGCAGCTGTGAGCTATTCAAAGCTTTACAGAGTTCTCAATTTGATATATATATATATATATATATATATATATATATGGTGGATACATTCAAATTCACCAGAAATTTTTAAAGCTTGTGTTTTATTACTTAGTGTTTTAATTTCTACTATTCTTTCATTCCGCATTACTGCAAATCAAACACATTATATATATTAAGTTAGAACAGTTTTAAAAACTCAAAAAGAAGCCAGAATTACATTCAACCCCTCTTCTGTAATTCTTGTTGTATTGTTAGGGAATAACAAAGGTGGATTAATCAAGTGGCTTGGTGAATATGTTTTCAAGTTGCTTTTCACTTGGAACAAAATGAAGTTCCACATTACCATTCATGACATGTTCTCTAATGAAGTGGTTTTTGATGTCAATGTGTTTGATCCTTGAATATTGTAATGGATTCTCAATAATTGCAATGGAACTTGTGTTATCGCAGAAAATAGGAATCTTGTTCACCTGTTGACCATAGTCCAACATTTGATTTTTCATCCATAAAATCTGTGCACAACAACTACCAGCAGCAATATATTCAGCCTCAGCTGTAGAAGTAGAGACTGAATTTTGCTTTTTACTAGAACCAGGACACTAGCTTATTTCCTAGAAATTAACAAGTTCCTGTAGTACTTTTTTCTATTAATTTTACAAACTGCATAATCTGCATCTGAATAACCTGTTAGATTAAAACCAGATTCTCTAGGATACCAAATGCCATGTTTTGGTGTACCTTTGAGATATCTGGAAATTCTCTTAATAGCTACTAAATGAGATTATCTAGGATCAGCCTAAAATCTAGCACAAAGACAAGTAGGAAATATTAAATCTGGTCTACTGGCTGTTAAATATAAAAGTCAGCCAACCATGCCTCTATAGCTTGAAATGTCCATAGACTTTTCAGTAGTGTTTACTTAAAGTTTAGTTGCAATGGCTATGAGAGTTTTTGTATATGTGCAATCCATTAAGTCAAACTTCTTTAAAAGATCATAAATATATTTGGTTTGACTAATGAATATTCCATCACTAACTTGCTTAACTTGTAAACCAAGAAAGTAAGTTAGTTCTCCCATCATGCTCATTTCATATTTACTTTGCATCAATTTGGAAAACCTTTTGCAAAGTTTTTCATCTGTAGAGCCAAATATAATATAATCTACATAAATTTGAACAAGTATACTAGAACCATTAACATTTCTAAAAAATAAATTTTTATCAACAATACCTCTTGTGAAATGGAGAAACTTTGACAAGGTGTCATACCAGGCTATAGGTGCTTGCTTTAGTCCATAAAGTGCTTTCAAAAGATAGTAGACATATTATGGAAAGTTGGGGTCTTCAAAACCAGGAGGCTGACTGACATAGAATTCCTCCTCCAAATATCCATTCAGAAAGGCATTTTTAACATCCATTTGATAGACTTTGAAGTTGGCATGGGCTGCATAGGCTAGAAAAATTCTGATGGCTTCAAGTATGGCAACAGGAGCAAATGTTTCATCAAATTCTATTCCTTCTTGTTGACAGTAGCCCTTAGCAACCAATCTAGCTTTGTTCCTGAATACTATGCCATTTTCATCCATCTTGTTTCTGAATACCCACTTGGTGTCAATAGGATTCTTTCCTTTAGGTTTGGGTACCAGCTTCTAAACTTTATTCCTTTCAAATTGGTTTAGCTCCTCCTGCATAGTTAAAACCCAATCAGGATCCTACAGAGCTTTTTCTACCTTTTTAGGTTCTTCCTGAGACAGAATGATGCTGTATAGACATTCTTCTTGAGTTTCTTTCCTAGTTTTCACTCTTGAAGATGCATCACAAATGATTAATTCAAAGGGGTGATCTCTAGTCCATTTTCTCTATTATGGTAGATTCGCTCTAGATGAAGAGGCCTCATAGTTGTCTTGATGTGTGACTCAGTTTTGATTAGAAGAATCTCCCCCTGAGTTTGTGGATCTTCGACTTGAAGTTGGGGTTCTTTCTTATTGTGATATGTATTGGCTTTCAACTCATATCGATGGCTCAACGGATGTTGATCTTTGCCTTTTGACGGATGATGCAGATTGTCTCTCAATGGATGATGCACTTGGTCTTTCAACGGATATTGAATTATGTCCTTCATTTTTGTAGATTTTTCTGCATTATCTTTAGATATTGTTTCTTGATCACTTTCATCATCACTATCATCACAAATCATCTCAACATTATCAAAATTGAGGCTTTCACGGAAGTCTTCATCTTGCAGTCCTTCAATCTTCTTATCATCAAACATAACATGTACAGATTTCATAACAATGTTGGTTTCAAGATTGTAGACTCTATATGCCTTTTCAACTGCATATCAAACAAACATACCTTCATCTGCTTTGGCATCAAACTTTCCATTCTGATCAGTTTGATTCCTTAAGATATAGCATTTACAGCTAAATACATGAAGAAAGTTTAATGTTGGCTTCCTATTCTTGAACAATTGGTAGGGTGTCATACATTTTGCTTGATTAACCAAAGAAATATTCTGAGTGTAGCATGGAGTATTTACAACTTCTTCCCAAAAGTATGTTGGTAACTTTGATTCTTCTAGCATTGTTCTTGCACCTCCAATAAGAGATCCCTTCTTCCTTTCCATCACTCCATTTTGCAGTGGGGTTCTTGCTGCTGAAAACTCATGCATGATCCCATTCTCTTCACAAAACAATCTCATCACAGAATTTTTGAACTCAGTTCCATTGTCACTCCTGATTTTTCTAACTTTGAAGTCAGGATGATTGTTGACTTTCCATATGTGATTGATGATGATTTCACTAGCTTCATCTTTGGATTTGAGAAAATATGTCCAAGAGAACTTTGAGAAATCACCCATTATTACTAGGCAGTATCTTTTCTTTGAGATGGACAACACATTGACTGGTCCAAATAAATCCATGTACAGTAGTTGT
Organism: Apium graveolens; assembly: GCF_009905375.1. Classification (NCBI taxonomy): domain Eukaryota; kingdom Viridiplantae; phylum Streptophyta; class Magnoliopsida; order Apiales; family Apiaceae; genus Apium; species Apium graveolens. Next base: position 40,146,288 of record NC_133649.1, on the reverse strand, counting down.
AAAGGTTCTTCAATTGTTGAATCAAGCTTCTTTTTGAATGATTCCTTGATCTGCTTTCCTTTCTAACAGGCATCACACAATCCATCCTTTGAGAATTCCACTTGCCCATAAGAAATCACGGAGCCAGCCATTAATGTTCTCCATTACTTGTGTGGTCTATTTATATTGTACAAACTGCTTATGTCTTTGACAATAATTTTAAGCCAGAAAATCCGAGAGGAATGCCTCTTACTAATTCTTTCCTGACTAGTTCATTCATAGTCTTAAAGTTAAGATGTGACAGCTTCTTATACCATAGCCAACTTTCATCTTGACTTGCCTTGCTAAAGAGACAAGTGACAGATTCTGCATTTGATGAGTTGAAGTCAGGTAGATACACATTTCCTTTTCTCACACCAGTGAGAACCACTTTGTTACTTTTCTTGTTGGTCACAACACAGGCTTCAGAATTGAATGTTACTGAGTTGACCTTGTCACAAAGCTGGTTGATACTCAACAAATTATGCTCGAGTCCATCCACTAGGGCAACTTCCTCAATGATGACATTATCCTTTGAAATCAAGCCATATCCCACAGTATAACCCTTGCTGTCATCTCCAAAAGTACTACTTGGGCCAACTCTCTCCTTTAACTCAGTGAGCAGGGTTGTTAGGTCACACACACTATAGAGGGGGGTGAATACAGTGTATAATACAATCAAATCGAACTTTAATATATTAAGTAACAGAAAACAAACTTTATTGAAACAATAAACTCTGTTACAGTATGGAACTGTTACCTCTCAGTGATGAACAAATATCACGAGAGCTGCTAGGGTTACAATGAATAATCTTCTCGAATATGATAACACTTATAGTGTAAACCCTATGTCTGTGTTTATATACTACACAGTTTCAAGATAATCGCTAATTGATATGGAATATAATTCTGCTTCCTAAAACATATCAATCAGATATCTTTTCTTCCAAGTATTCCATTCTTCACGGAACTCCTTCTTCATGCATATCTCTTCTTATGTTTATCTCGATCTTCTTTCCTTTAATCAGCTACTGTCCTTATCTGATCGCCCTTCAACACTTAAATTCTGATATCTAACTTCTGATGATTATCTCCTGATAATATAAGTACTAATATCCTTAAGTCCTGACTTCCAATATAAGTACTGATCAACAGTTAAGTACTGATTTGTCCTGTTAAGTAAGATCTGAAATCTAAACATAAATTATATTAGCCATGATATTATCAAATATATCTAACAATCTCCCCCAACTTGTAAATTAGCATAATATACAAGTTTAACAGATATTTGATGATGTCAAAAACATTAAGTACAAATGCATGAGAATTAGACTAGATAACTACAACTTACAGTCCTTAAAGCTTTACCAATATTCAACTTCTGATAACAACTTCAGGCTGTACAAATATCAGAATTTAAGCAGTTGTAGATCTTCGACTTGGCTTCATTATCCGATCTCTCTGATGTCAGGAGTTGTTCTGAGATAGTTCTTCAACAAACATTTCTCAGCATATCTGAGTTCATCAATCATTCTTCTTTTGGCATCTTTAAGCTCTGCAGTATTTTCACCAATTTGAAAGATTGCAGCTCTGAGATCATTGATCTTTGCTTTTCTTATATCCTGATCCAGTCTGATCAAGTATGCTTTATCAGACTCAAGATTGAATTCAACATCCCTGTACCCCAGAAAGGTAGTTATAATCTTAGCAGTGTTGGGCTTCATTTCAACTATATCACCATTGTGATCTCTGTACTTTGGAATGTATGTGCTGTCAGACTTAACAGAATAAAGCCTTTTCTGTCTCTGAATCTGTTCTTTTAAATAGTTTGCAGCAGTTCCTGTTATTCTGTCATCCACTTGAAGTAAGAAAAGTACATGCTCCAATTCTTCAAAATACTTCAATGGAATGGCATTTTGTCTTATATGATAAACCCTACCATCTATCATGAAATACAACATGATGTATTCTTTTAAGTAGGTATGGTAAACCATCTGTACAGATTCCAGTTGATTCAATCTCTCAGGAGTTGCTCCAATACCTGGTTCACTCAAGGAAGTTGGATCATTGGTAGTGTTATGTATTCTTCTTTCATCAGCACTTCCCAATCCAGTTCTATCTCTTGCTTCCTTTCCAGTAACTACTCTTGCTTCAAAACCACTTGCATTAGTCTTCAAAGGTTGAGTCTGTTTTGCTTTAATGAATCCTGGTAGGAGTGTCTTTTGTCTATCTTCTGATATCAAGTTAACTTGAGCTATACCAGAGGTTACTTGCTTCTTCTGAATATCAGAACTTACAATTTCTTGACTCTGAACAACTTGAGCCATTTTAGAGGTTATTTTGAGCAAATTCCTTATCTTGTGAGATCAGAGATTCCTGATCCCCTTCCTTAGCTGCTTCCTCTTCATCATCTGAAACTGGCCTTTTTGCCCTCTGTTTCTTGTATCTCTTTGTTGATTTGGATTCCTTGGGAGTTTCAGGAACTGTCATTCTTCTAAGCCTTTTGAGAAGCCTAGATCCCCCAATTCTAGAATCCTTCTGAGAAGTCTCTTTCTCAGCTTCACCTACAACAGGTTCTGAAGAAGGAACCTGTTCCTCAGTATCAGATTCATCTCTCAAGGCAATCCTCCTTCTCTTTTGAGGTGTTTGAGGAGCAGTCTTTGTCCTCTTTGGCTTGGAGGATGAAGGTTTCACAGTAGATGCTGAGGATGAGGGTTGAACGGTCTGTGAAGTGGAGAGATAGGATTTGAGATATGTCCTGAGGGTAGGTTGAGTAGAATGAGTGGTAGGTACTGAGGATGATGGTTTTTGGGTGTTTGTTGTTGGTTGGACATCAGAGTAAACAGATCTATAAGTATCAGGATCAGCATTTACTAGGATCTGTTTTACAGACTGAGGAATCTGTAATGGTCTAACCACTGATTTCTTAGTGTCAGCATTTACCAGGTCATTAAAGTAGCATTTTACAACTTTAAAAGGTGGGGTTGAGGAACTGACTAATTGAGGTTCATCAGTACAAAAAGTATAAATAAGTTGACAGAATCTAGCAAAATAGATAACATTCCTATCCTCTGTCATCCTATCCCCAATAAAAGCTATTATACCAGTTGCAAAATCAAAATGAGTTTGATTGATAATAGCATACCCGATATGCTGACTCAGAATTGGTATAACATCAAAATTCGAACATTTGTTCCCAAAAGCTTTGGTGATGCAGTCAAAGAAGAAGCTCCATTCTCTTCTGATATGAGCCCGTTTCAACTGCCCAAGTTTTGCCAAACTCTGTTCATACCCCAAATTTGCCATTAACTCCTGAAGAGCTGATTCTTATGGAATTGAAAAAGTACACTCTTCTGGGAGATGTAGAGCCCTGCGTATTGTACCAGGAGTAACTGCATAAGATGAATCACTCACTTCGAAAACTATATTGGGAGTACCATGTTTACCACCATCATCAAAGTGCCCAGTCCGCCAAAACGTCAGAACTTGTTGGCTCGAAAAGACTGAAGGCTGGGTTAGTGCATACCCAATTTCACTGTGTGCAAGAAGATCTTGCACAAAATGCAATTCAGATGGAGCTTCAGCATGATCAAGAATTGCAGCATAGTTGTTTGGAATAAACTTAGCTCCATCAATGATTAAATCCTTAGGTACCATGTGAAAAATTGAGATTTAAAAGTGCATGTTAGGTGTTTGATAAAATGTCTGTATGAAAAACCAACGTGAGAGAAAGAGAGAGTAAAAGCAAGTAGAGAGAAAAAGTATGAAGGAAATAAAAGATTAAAGAAATTCTTTCTCTGTCGTACTTATACTCTGAAAAAAAATGTTACCGTTGGACACCTGTCAGACATGCAGTAATAACGGATAGTTACTGGGCGCGAGAAAACAGTAATCATTACTTGCCCACTTGCCTGTTTTTAAGGAAAAACCGTTCCATTTACCCAGATATTCCATTAATCAAGGTGAAACAGTTTTAATTCAAAATTGAAACCGTTCCCACTGATTTAATTATTTTTCACTGCATCATTAAGATTCTGAAAAGAAATCAAGTGAAAATGACCAAGATAAATCATATGAGTAAGTACTGATAAAGGAAAGTCAGAACTTAAATTAAAACAGAATTTATATGGTCATCAGAATATCAATCAGGATTTATCAATGCATTACAAAATAACTTAGAGACAAAATCTTGAAACAAAAACAAATTTCATTAATATATCAAGAGAATACATTCATGAAATGGAAATTACATCAGTACTTATACAAGATTTCCCTAAGCTACTAAACCTAACATCAACAGCCTTAGTCCTAGCTAAGAAGCCTGACAAAGCTGATGATGAAGAAAAACAGGAAGAAGACGAGATTAAATCATTTCTTCTTCCTACTCTCGACAAACAGAATGGTGAGTCGGATGATTCGCTCTTGCTGGCGGAGAGCTTCCAACCTTTCCTCCTCCAATCGCTCCAGATGGCGATGGTAGTCCATATAGAAGAACAGGAGGTGGGTCAGTACCTCCTGTGGGACAGAGTCCCATATCTCCTCAGGAATGGCCGTGACGTGCCATTCCTGCTGCCAGTCGGCACAGCTTAGCTCCATATTGAAGTTTTGGTAGTTCAAAAACATGTTGTATCTGACCATTGTGTTTTTGAAAGAAAAAGTATGAAGGTAAGCTTGTGAGAAAGAATTTGATGGGAAGGCTGATGTGAAGTGGCTGCTTATATAGGCAAGAGAATGTCAGGAGACGTAAAAGTATTTAATGCTGACAGGTAGAATTAATTCTACCTCGTCTCCCCAAACTTGGAAAAAGAATAACATTCATTGGAAGGAGAAAACATGGTTGAATGCGCACAAGAAACAAGTAAAAGTGGACTGTTCAAGTACGAATATCATTAACCCTAACCATAGTGACTATTAATCTTCCACTTCAACATATTCTAGTTTGAACCGAGACTGTTATCAAATTTTATCCACAGATAAGTCAAGTAAAGAATTAGACTGTAATATCAGAACTTAGACTTATATCAGAACTTAACAGTCATCAGAACATAATTTCTTAACTCGAAAAAGGAATGCCTATCTGAGTAAATCCTCATACAAGTTCTGAGTTATACTCTTCAGAACTTAATCGTCAGAATATGCAACCAGAACTTGTCCTCAGAGTTAGTGCAAAATGACACAATGACTGTTTATCTAAAACAACATAGACCACCACAGTAATTTTCATCATTCAGATGGAGTGATTAGTGTGTGCATTAAGCTAAATTTCAGACAAGGAGTAAAGTTTGATTCACTTCAGTACATCTTAGAAATAAGGCATAACTAAAATTTTGCTAAAGAGCTGTCATTATCCTGAAACCTACTGATGAATGAGTTCATGCTTGAGTCCACCTCAACTGTTTTGTGCTAATTTTATGCATCTTTTTAAATTCTATTTTACAGTGGCTTCTCAGTGTAAGTGAGTCACGACTGCTTATCAGAATTTATGCTATTATCAGAGTATTTCTCCAGTAATCATAGAGTGTGAAAAGTCACCAAGAAAATATTTTGCTTTTCTAATGCATATTTACTTAATACCAGCAATGCACTTGGGTCTTCCCTTCCACATTTTTACTCTAGATCTCAAAGGAGTACCTGATTTTATTCTTTGATCCTTTTGATTTTTCTTGTTATAAGTGAGGTTTATCAGCACTTAGTACATTCAGCAGTTTTACTAGTATCAGAACTTAACAGATGAGTAACATTATTCTAATTTGTGACTTAGTAATAAGATAAACAAAGTAAACTCCACTAAGCTCAATTATCAGAATTTGCGTGTGTCATAAAATTTCCACATAAATAATTACTTCTTACATGGGATCATTTGTTTATTGAAGACTACTAGGTCAGTATCTAACAAAATTATCCTCATAGGATTGAATGGTTACTTAGACAGACATATCACTCATCAGAGTTTAGAAACATATATCAGACAACATTCAGTACTTAAAAACATTTATCAATTAATCACAGAATACACAAAGAGATTAAATTCTGTAAATACTGATCATAAAGTCAGATAATACAGAACAAGACTAAGCAGATTTAGAGAAAGAACCTGAAATCATTCCAAGTTCATTTACCAATCTTGTAAAAGTGGCTTCACACAGTGGTTTTGTGAAGATATCTGCTAGTTGTTGATCTGTTGGAACAAAGTGCAATTCCACTGTACCTTCATCCACATGTTCCCTTATGAAGTGGTACCTGATGCTGATGTGCTTTGTCATAGAGTGTTGAACTGGATTACCTGTCATAGCAATAGCACTTTGATTATCACAGTAAATAGGGATTTTGAAATATGTTAACCCATAAACCAGTAACTGATTCTTCATCCAAAGAATCTGTGCACAACAGCTTCCTGCAGCAATATACTCTGCTTCTGCAGTGGATGTGGAAATTGACTTTTGTTTCTTGCTGAACCAAGAAACCAATCTGCCTCCAAGGAATTGGCAGCTTCCACTTGTGCTTTTCCTGTCAATTTTGCAACCTGCAAAATCTGCATCTGAGTAACCTATTAGTTTAAAATCTGATTCTCTAGGATACCACAATCCCAGATCAGCTGTTCCTTTAAGATACTTAAAAATTCTTTTCACAACTGTTAAGTGAGGTTCTCTTGGATCTGCTTGAAATCTTGCACAAAGACAGGTAGCATACATGATATCAGGTCTACTAGCAGTTAGATCGAGTAGAGATCTAATCATACCTCTGTAATCAGCAATATCTACTGATTTACCAGTATCCTTATCCAGTTTTGTTGCAGTGGCCATGGGAGTGGATTCACTTGAACAATCTTGCATTCCAAATTTCTTCAGCAAGTTTCTGGTGTACTTAGTTTGACAAATAAAAGTGCCTTCTTCATTCTGCTTGACTTGAAGGCTCAGAATATAGCTAAGTTCCCCCATCATACTCATCTGATATTTTGACTGCATTAGTTTCGCAAACTTCTTGCCAAGTCTGTCATTTGTAGACCCAAAAATGATATCATCAACATAAATCTGGACCAGAAGTAAGTCCTTTCCATGGTTGAGGTAGAACAATGTTTTGTCTATTGTCCCTCTGTTGAATCCACTTTCCAGAAGAAACTGAGCTAAAGTCTCATACCATGCCCTAGGAGCTTGCATAAGTCCATAAAGTGCTTTATCAAGCCTGTAGACATAATCTGGATGTTTGGAATCTACAAAGCCTGGAGGTTGTTCAACATATACCTCCTCCTCCAATTCTCCATTGAGAAAAGCACTTTTCACATCCATTTGAAAGACAGTAAACTTTTTGTGAGCAGCATAAGCCAAAAATATCCTTATGGCTTCTAACCTAGCAACTGGTGCAAATGTTTCATCATAATCAATTCCCTCCTGTTGAGAATATCCTTTTGCAACCAGCCTTGCCTTATTCCTTGTAATTATGCCATCACTGTAAGTTTTGTTTCTGAATACCCACTTTGTACCAACAACAGATCTATTCTTTGGTCTTGGTACTAGGGTCCAGACTTTGTTTCTTTTAAATTCATTCAACTCTTCCTGCATTGCTTGCACCCAATCAGCATCTTGAAGAGCTTCTTCCACTTTCTTTGGCTCAGTCTGAGAGAGAAAATAATTGTAAAGACATTCATTTGAAGTACCTGTTCTAGTTCTGACACCTGCATCAGGATTTCCAATTATTAAATCAGGTGTATGTAATTTTGTCCACTTCCTTGCAGATCGAAGGTTTTCTCTAGAACTGGATGCTCCCCCATGATCCATGCTGTCTTCATTTTCATTTTCTGATGCTCCCCCTGAAACTATGCTCTCTGAGTTAGATTCTTCAGAATTTAGATTTTCAGCACTGGCAGAACTTGGCTTATCAGAACTTGACGAATCAGAACTTGAAGAGTCAGATGTATATTCTGATGTTTCTTGAGATGTGGTAAGATCTTGAGTATGCTCCCCTGCATAGGTGCATCTTCCTTTGTCGTAGTCACCACAGTTTCAATAACATCAGAGTTTAATCCATCAGAGTTTACAGTATCAGGACTTAGACTGTCAGGATTTTCAGTATCAGAATTTGAGTCTTCATTTTCAAATCTCAGCTGATCATGGTCAATGAAATCTTCAAGACCAGTAATCTTCTTGTCATCAAAAGAGACATTGATAGATTCCATGACCACTTTTGTTCTCAAATTATAGACTCTGAAGGCTTTTGTGGAAAGTGGACATCCAACAAAGATTCCTTCATCAGCTTTTAGATCAAACTTGGATAGCTGTTCAGGATGAGTCTTGAGAACAAAACACTTGCATCCAAATACATGAAAGTATTTCAGATTTGGCTTCTTTTTCTTCACCATCTCATATGGTGTTTTTCCATGCTTGTTAATAAGTGTTGCATTTTGAGTAAAACAAGCAGTCTGCACAGCTTCAGCCCAGAAATAGGTTGGAAGCTTTGCTTCTTCAAGCATTGTACGTGCAGCTTCAATGAGAGTTCTATTCTTCCTTTCAACAACTCCATTTTGCTGTGGAGTTCCAGGAGCAGAAAATTCCTGCTTTATTCCATGGTTTTTACAGAACTCTTCCATTATCAAATTCTTGAACTCAGTGCCATTATCACTCCTTAAAATTTTCACAGAATCTTTGACCAATTTATCCAGATGTTTGACATGATCAATCAAGATAGATGCAGTTTCACTTTTTGTGTGCAAGAAATACACCCATGTGTATCTGGTGAACTCATCCACTATGACCAACGCATATTTCTTCTTTGCAATAGACATGACATTCACTGGACCAAATAGATCAACATGTAGTAGATGATAAGGATCAAGAATTGATGATTCATACTTGCTCTTAAAAGAAGATTTTCTTTGTTTGGCTTTCTGACAGGAATCACAAAGGCCATCAGGAGCAAATACTGACTTTGGCAGTCCTCTCACAAGATTTTTCTTGACCAGTTCATTTATATTGTTGAAATTTAAATGAGAGAGTTTCTTGTGCCAATTCCAGCTTTCTTCAATTGATGCTCTACTCATCAGACAAATTGCAGAACCATTAGTACTTGTTGAAAGCTTAGCTTCATAAATGTTACCACGCCTGTATCCTTTCAGAACAACTTTGCCTTTAGATTTTCTCACAATTTCACATTGTTCTTCAAAGAAATCAACATGATAACCTCTGTCACAGATTTGACTTATACTCAGCAGATTGTGTTTAAGTCCTGAGACCAGAGCTACTTCTTTAATTATGACATTTCCAAGATTGATATTGCCATATCCCAATATTTTTCCAATGTTGCCATCTCCATAAGAAACACTTGGGCCAGCTTTCTCCACAAAGTCTGATAGCAGGGCCTTATTTCCAGTCATATGTCCTGAACATCCACTGTCCAGAACTAGAATATTTTTCCTGTTGCCCTGCAATCACAAAGACCACTAATTATTAGTTTTAAGGACCCAGACTTGCTTGGATCCTTTGGCCTTATTAAGTTTGTTAACATTTGCAGCGGATTTAGCATAAGAGTTTATGTTAACATTTTTCTTATCAGAACTTACACTATCAGACTTTAAATCAGAATTTACACTAGAAGGAACAATGGAAACTTTCTTCAAAGAAGGTTTTATTTGATAATAATCATAGTACAAACTATGATATTCCTTACAAGTATAAATGGAATGCCATAAACTACCACAATGAAAACAAGGATTTTGTGGTTTGTATCTAACAGACTGACTCTTAACTCCTGATTTTGAAGGTAAGGAGTTAATATTCTTATTCTTCCTGCAAAAAGAAGCCAGATGGTTAGAACTTCCACAGTTATGACATGTTTTCCTAGGAGCATCAGGAACAGGTTTATAATCATTGCTTTTATTCACACCTTCCTTTCCATTCCTATTATTCCTAGGTGATTTTACCTTGTTTGCATTCTTAACATCTTTCAGCTTATGCTTAAGCTGCTTCTTTGTCATTAAGCCTATGTTTACTTCAGCTGTCTTTTCCTGTTTTAGTTTGTCAGAAGTTAATTCCTCTTTAACTTCTGATTTCTCATTTTCAGACTTTACAGTTACAAACTTAACAGGTTTTAACTTTGGCTTTTGTTTAACAACAGGCTTAATTTCTTCAGTTCCTTTATCATTCTTATCTTCTCCATAACCTAAGCCCTCTTTCCAGTTTCCACTACTTAGCAAATTTTGAGTTGTTTTGCCAGAGTTAGTCCAAGTCCTGATAATCTCTCTTTCCTTTTCTAACTCAGTTTTTAGAGATTCATTCATTTTTAGCACTTCATCCCTAACATAAAAAGCATCATCTCTATCCTTCTGAGTTTGATGGAACATGACTAACTCTTTTTCTAAGAAATCATTTCTTTTCTTAAAAGCAAGATTTTCAGAAGTTAATCTTTCACATGTTAAAGTTTGATCTCTATAACTAACAAACATGGTTTTAAGATATCTTCTCAACTCATTAATATCATCAGTATGAAAAGCATAAGTAGTCTGAGGTACCTTTGTTTCAGCAGCTTCAGAACTGCTCTCAGCACTTTCTTTATCAGCATTTGCCATCAATGCATAGTTCTCCTCACTTTCAAAGTCTGAGGTGTCTGTCCAGCTTTTCTACTTTGTGACAAGAGCCTTGCCTTTGTCACCCTTTGCCTTCTTGCAATCAGGAGATATGTGGCCTTTCTCACCACAGTTATAGCATTTAACATTGGTATAATCTCCTCTGTCAGATTTTCCTCTTCTGCCTTCAGATCTTCTAAAATTCTTCTTATCAAAACTTATGCCTTTCCTGGAAAACTTCTTTCCCTTCCTGAACTTCCTGTATGCAATCTTTGTGATTCCTTTCACCATAAGAGCACACAGCTTCATCATCTCCTCATCAGCATCAGTCTCAGGCAAGCTTTCAGAATCTGAGTCATCATTGTAACGCCCCCAAATCCGGGGTCAGAGGATTTGGTCGTCACTATAAAACCTCAATCCAAATTAACCTATTAAATCAATAAATAAATGCCAGCGGAAGATATTTATCATCTATGACCCCAAATTACTCCAAGATCTTTTAAGGTTACAGTTTTAGAAACAAGAATTCCAAATTCCACAAATAAATTTTTTCACTTTCTTTTAAAACTCTTTTCAATAATTCTCAACCTTAAAACTTAACCCGCTAGTATAACTTCGAAAAGAAGTATACTAGGCCCAAATACAATACACAATTATAATATAATATAATATAAACAACTTTACATAATAAAACTTACACTAGTCCGCAAACCCTGGACCAACCACCTTCGAAAAGCTTCCTCTTGCTTCCTCGAATTATGCGGCTAAACAGCAAGCTAATCCTCACTGGAGGTTAAATTTAAAAACAGGCAAGTATGAGCGAAAGAAATGCTCAGCAAGATCATTATGACATATATAGGGTCTTTTTGATATAAAACCGACATCTGCATTAGAGCAGAACATTTAAAATCATAATTGTTGAATCATAAAATTTTAGTTGAGGAACCCCAGAATTGATTCCTTAATTGTATTCAAAAGCATTTTGATATTCTTGAGCGACATGCTTCAGCAATACTTTGAATCTTGACGAGAATAAAACTCGTAAAAATAGTGTTTACGGAAATATCGTAAACCACAATAACATGAAACAATGAATATATATTGAATCATAAACTTTATTCAAAACCGAACTCTGGAAATTAATACTTATCAATGTTCAAGAAATTCCTAACTATTCAGTATCCATCATTATCGACTAAGTTTCCATAGACTTAGCCTGCTAAACCAGCCTGATAAGGATGGGTTAAATAATTAAGAAGATCCCAATTCATTCAAGATTCTAATTATCACTGAGCAACAAATGCTGCAGCAACAATCTGAACTTCGAATTCATTTATAAACACTGTAATTTTCCCGAAACTGAGTGCTAAGAAATTAATTCATAATCATAATTTCTTTTCAAGAAGGAATGCCGTCAATGGCGATCAACAATAAATTAGACTGGATACTAGAAACCAACATATGCACTATAATCTGCTGATCAGTCAGAATATAGTGCGGATCTATACCCAACTGCATAGACCCAACCAACATAAGGAGTACTCAGGCAACTATGGCCTAAAGGGTCCGGTTCATCTCCGGCCCATAGGATCCAGCTCATCACTGGTCCTTATATATATATAGTAACCATCCAGTCCGTGGAGTATTTTGATGTCAAATCACTTTGGGTACTTGCTCAAGAGAGCAATCGATGATAAAGGAATAATAGTGAAAGGAACTTGCATAAATAAGAGTAATTGCAGCGAAATATAAAACAGTTTAACTATTCTGAACTTAGAATAGGAACAAATAAATATTTGCAGTATTTAAGGAGAAAGGTTAGGAATACTTGCCTTTGGGTTTTTAGCAGTTAGTCACACTCGCAAAAACACAAATATCTCATGATGCTTTCTCAAGACGTCACCATTTCTTATTCTTAATTCTTTGATATGCCGCTAATGCGGTTACTGCGGTCTGATATGAAATCTTATCAAACTTCAGTTTTGATCCCCAACGTCTGGTTCTATCCGTCTCGAACAATCCGTATCTACCGAAATACTATGCAACTCTCCCTTTCTCTTGCCTTTGCTTGGTCTCACGCCCTTAATGCCCAATCCTATCATAAGTAAAAAGATACTACTTTAGTATCCTTCTGAAATGATTATCTTATTTCTACCCTTTCGCGATATATATGTATATATATATATCACATAACAGGTCGCACATATTATAGTTTAAAACTTATTACCAACTCAGAATATTATTTAACACGAGAACGCGCAACTTATGATAATATTTCTACGAAAAATTCGGCATGACCTATTTGTAATATGGACAATACCCTGAATAACCACACCACAAATACAACCCACAAGTCATTTCAATGTTCTTACCCAAACATATCATATACGTGTTACGACTAACAATCATAACATGCTTTCAAATCATTGAAATCAAATAAGTCAAATAGATTTAGATACAGGGGAATTTTAGAAAATTTTGGCATGAAGTATTCGTAATTAGGACTATCCGCCTGTTTTTCAATTCCACAATTTAATCTTATAAACAAACAAAATAAAGTTGCCTCAACTTGCAGCAACATAAAAGTAAACAAATAAGAAAAGTACCCGCCCAGACTTGCGGCACCTAAACATTTAAGGAAAATTACCCGCCCAGACTTGCGGCACCTAAACAATTAAGTATACTGAATAATTTATAATATTTGAACTTACAGTTATATAATTTAGTCATCACCAATTCAACTTGAGTAAACATTTAAATAAATCACCTTACACATATATCACATAGACTAGTAACTATACACATATTCAAATCACACTCTAATAATTAGCAACTAAACTCAATCTCAAATAGGCATATACTAACATGTATTTTCATAAGACACCTCGTTTCTATCACATATACAAATAACAAGTCAATGTACATGTGCACAAGTCAAGTATGTCATCAAGTATGCTAACTTAAATCTATAATTTAATAAACTAGAAAGCACATATCAAATCACTAACCAACACTTCTATATTATAGGTTCATATATTTAATCTATTAAACAATGACTATCAATCACATATATTAGCACGAAACCATATGTCGAGTTATAACATACAAAATAGCTACCGAACCTAAAATTTAAGTTAACCAGCCTCGGAAGAATGACATTTTACAACACCTAGATGAACTTAAACAGAAAAGTTTAAAACATAAAAGTTGTAGGATATTTAGCGACCTTTCCAAAATGGTAAGGCTCGCTAAAAATGACCAAGTAACGAATTCAGAAACTTTAAAATACACAGCTGCATAAGCAGATTCAGCCCTGTTTTCGCAAGTAACTTAGTATTTGAGACTCTTAAATCATAGAATTGATTAATGAACTATAAGTAACAATTGTAGATCCTGAATTAAGCTTTTAAAATTGGTATAGTTCAAAGTCATAGCTAAAATAATGAATTTACTACGAATTTTTGAAGTCAGGATGTATCAAACTGAAATAACAGGACAGATTTTACAAATGGCAGATTTTATCATAATTGCAGGCCGAATTTGGAAAAACACAAAGAATGAAAATTGTAGATAATTCCATTATCTTTCCAGAGAGTGCAAAATCATTATCATACGATGAACTAGTTAAAAGCTACGAATTTAACAAGAACTCAGCTTATTTCTAAACGGATTTGACAACACAATTCACAACATATCATGCATATAACTCACTAATAATCCTTCAAATAACTATGTATAAATCTGAAAATTTTGTAGAACAACTCAAAATACCAAGACTGAAATTTAAAACCACCATAAACTATTATAACTTAAACATATATTAACCGGGTCAAGCCATAATCACTTAACGAACCAAAACTCAAGTTATACACTACTACACCTTTGTTATAAATCTTAAAAACCCGGAAATCATCCGTACCAACCGAAATTTCAGATTTTATAAAATCAAGAATAGTAGTTGTCATTTAGACATTCAATCCGCCTAAGAATATATAAGCGAAATTCAACCAAGTATTGACTTACACAACTCGAAACTACACAAAATCAATTAGCAAGTTCATAACTATAATTAACAAGCAAAATCAACCTAAATCAAATAATATTTTATGCCGCCGACTCGCCGGAGTTCATTGCCGGCGGCCGGCTGACCTCCGATCGACCCCAAATCACGGGTGAAGATCGAGGTCAAGCCTCTGGTTCGTCGAAGCAGCCCAGTTCTCGTACTATCAAGGAATTCGCGATCTTCCCAACATCAATTGTAGGATTAAAACAAAAGAAATCAAGCCGAAGATATATATGTATGTATATGAGGGTATATACCCGATTGAGGGTTAAATTCAGAGGGTGATTGAATTAAAGAACGGAAGAAACAAAAAGAAAAAGAAAGAAAGAAGAGGGGAGGAGGAAAGGCGGAGAAGCGGTGGAGTAGACGCGGGGGAGGGGAGCAGCGACGGGGAAGAAAGAAGAAGCTGGGGGGGCTGTGTTTTTGTTTGTTATTGTTTTTTTTTTCAACAGATCACAGCAACATATCCTTATTTATATCTGAAAATTTTGTTTTGCCCCGCATTTCTCAACTTATCGAATAAACGCGCAGGTAAATAAAATCAGAAAATTACCAAACAAATTCTAAAATTCTCAGAATAATTAAAAACTAATAAAATAAAATTTTTATAATTTTTAAAGCATTTTTGACTTGCGCATTATACCCGCATTACACAATTTAACGAACCGAGCTGCACTTGAAACAAATTCAGAAAATCACAAAAATAGTCTTAAAATGTTACAAATATCCCGAAGTTTATAAAAACATAAATTTTCGAAATTTTAAAATAATTTTTGAAACGCAATTTATACCCGCTTTTAGCAATTAAACGAATCAATGCGCCAGTGAAATTAATCCCAAAAATTTCCAAAATAATTTTAAAATTCTCAGAATATTCCAAACTTAAATAAATATGAGTTTCATAATTTTTGATGAATTTTGGAATTAAATACGAATTTTACAAATAAATGAAATCAGAAAATCACACAGAGCTAAATAATTGATGAAATAATGATTTCTAAATTTTATAAAATCCCAAAAATAATTATTGTAATTATAAAGTCATAAAAATATTTTTGAAAGATAATTTAAATATTTATGAAATTAGATTTTCAATAAAATCACTTTTAAAGACAAAAAACAAAATGATACGACTCAGTAATTTATAATACAAATAATCCTCAATCACAACTAAGTCCCACACAATTAATATTACATACAACACATAGCAGACATAATATCCATCCAATCCCCACTATTACTAAACGAACTCAATTTACCGATATCAATAAAATGATCGGTTTTCAAATAAACTTTTGAAAATAATACATTTAAGTAAATATTTTCAGATATTAACAAGGACCGATATAACACTCAACAATTAGCACATTACCAATTAATAACACAAACTCGTCAAATAGGAATTAAATATCCACCATTTTATTCCTTCTAAATCAGAAAATCACATAAACATATTCAAATATTAATAATAATAATTCTGAAAATACGGGATATCACAATCTACCCTCCTTATAAGGATTCCGTCCTCAGAATCAGCAGAAGACAACACTTAGGGTTTTCTAACCAACTTTCCATTTCCAAATAACCTCAATTTTCCATAATCTTAAACAAATCTTGTATTCCTGGTATAATAAAACTTTTACAGGAGCTTCACTGTGTACCACTGTTCCGTCTACATCCTTTGACCAATTCCTCAATAGAATCGCTTTACTGATTGCGAGAAAGAAGAATAGAGAGAAAGATAGAGGGAAGAAAAGAAAGATAGATAAAGAGAGAGAAATAAAAGAACAGATTGACTTCGCTATATGCCACTGATATTATAATCGCATCGCAGTCCACTGTCTTCCTTGATAATTCCATCACATCGCCTTACTTTGACTTGAGATAACTCAGCTTAACTTAATTGACATACCTTCGAATATTTGGAATGATACAATCATGGAATTTTAAAAAGAAAAGTATTTGATACCATAACGGAACCAAAATCTGAATTTGAGAAAAAGTATTGTTGAAATAAAAGAATAACTGAGAGATCAATATGATCAAACGAACTTGGTATTGCGTGTCCAAATTAAGACACTACTAAAGGTTGTTAACCTTCATGTATTCACAACACACACAAGTGATGGCGTCCCATCCAACTCCTATCACACAGAAAGGTATACCTTGTGTCCCTTATAGTTAAGGTTGTTCATCTCAGTCAGAATAAAAGAATATCAAAGGAATTCAAAATCAAATGAATAAACTGAAAAGATTTCAAAGCTGATATTTCTGAAGGAATAGAATCCAGAGAACAAAATTATGTCACCAAATGAGCAAATGGTGTCACATCATCAAGAAACTATCCACCAAATAAGAAAAGTGAAATTCATTATTATAACTTGACAGAGCTATCAAAACCTGAAAAATAGGCTTCATGACAACCTCTGGCACATTTAAAACACAGTTATGATTGAAAATGAGTGTTAGGGAATATATCCTCTAACAATTACTTCTTTTTGAGAGATGTCAAAAGGAATTATAGAAAGAGAAGGTATTGCCAAAGTCTTAATATTTATCTTCAATTTGAACTCTTCAGTTGACTCGCCCTCTGATTCTAGACGTTCCTTAACGTTCCAAAGATATCGATAATCTCCATCGTCGTCGAATTGTAGTAGCCTCGAAAGATTCCACCATATAAGTTTGCAGTTTCCCGGAGTTCCATCCAGCTCAACACAACCATCTCGAATGAATGCGCCTATCTTAGCTTACTCGTTGGTACTATATCCAATAGTCCAACAGGAACTCGATATGAGCTCAAGCGTCCTCACATAGCTATAAACAATCCTACACACTCTCGTTTCTAGTTTACTATAACCTCAGCTCTGATACCAACCTGTAACGCCCCCAAATCCGGGGTCAGAGGATTTGGTCGTCACTATAAAACCTCAATCCAAATTAACCTATTAAATCAATAAATAAATGCCAGCGGAAGATATTTATCATCTATGACCCCAAATTACTCCAAGATCTTTTAAGGTTACAGTTTTAGAAACAAGAATTCCAAATTCCACAAATAAATTTTTTCACTTTCTTTTAAAACTCTTTTCAATAATTCTCAACCTTAAAACTTAACCCGCTAGTATAACTTCGAAAAGAAGTATACTAGGCCCAAATACAATACACAATTATAATATAATATAATATAAACAACTTTACATAATAAAACTTACACTAGTCCGCAAACCCTGGACCAACCACCTTCGAAAAGCTTCCTCTTGCTTCCTCGAATTATGCGGCTAAACAGCAAGCTAATCCTCACTGGAGGTTAAATTTAAAAACAGGCAAGTATGAGCGAAAGAAATGCTCAGCAAGATCATTATGACATATATAGGGTCTTTTTGATATAAAACCGACATCTGCATTAGAGCAGAACATTTAAAATCATAATTGTTGAATCATAAAATTTTAGTTGAGGAACCCCAGAATTGATTCCTTAATTGTATTCAAAAGCATTTTGATATTCTTGAGCGACATGCTTCAGCAATACTTTGAATCTTGACGAGAATAAAACTCGTAAAAATAGTGTTTACGGAAATATCGTAAACCACAATAACATGAAACAATGAATATATATTGAATCATAAACTTTATTCAAAACCGAACTCTGGAAATTAATACTTATCAATGTTCAAGAAATTCCTAACTATTCAGTATCCATCATTATCGACTAAGTTTCCATAGACTTAGCCTGCTAAACCAGCCTGATAAGGACGGGTTAAATAATTAAGAAGATCCCAATTCATTCAAGATTCTAATTATCACTGAGCAACAAATGCTGCAGCAACAATCTGAACTTCGAATTCATTTATAAACACTGTAATTTTCCCGAAACTGAGTGCTAAGAAATTAATTCATAATCATAATTTCTTTTCAAGAAGGAATGCCGTCAATGGCGATCAACAATAAATTAGACTGGATACTAGAAACCAACATATGCACTATAATCTGCTGATCAGTCAGAATATAGTGCGGATCTATACCCAACTGCATAGACCCAACCAACATAAGGAGTACTCAGGCAACTATGGCCTAAAGGGTCCGGTTCATCTCCGGCCCATAGGATCCAGCTCATCACTGGTCCTTATATATATATATATAGTAACCATCCAGTCCGTGGAGTATTTTGATGTCAAATCACTTTGGGTACTTGCTCAAGAGAGCAATCGATGATAAAGGAATAATAGTGAAAGGAACTTGCATAAATAAGAGTAATTGCAGCGAAATATAAAACAGTTTAACTATTCTGAACTTAGAATAGGAACAAATAAATATTTGCAGTATTTAAGGAGAAAGGTTAGGAATACTTGCCTTTGGGTTTTTAGCAGTTAGTCACACTCGCAAAAACACAAATATCTCATGATGCTTTCTCAAGACGTCACCATTTCTTATTCTTAATTCTTTGATATGCCGCTAATGCGGTTACTGCGGTCTGATATGAAATCTTATCAAACTTCAGTTTTGATCCCCAACGTCTGGTTCTATCCGTCTCGAACAATCCGTATCTACCGAAATACTATGCAACTCTCCCTTTCTCTTGCCTTTGCTTGGTCTCACGCCCTTAATGCCCAATCCTATCATAAGTAAAAAGATACTACTTTAGTATCCTTCTGAAATGATTATCTTATTTCTACCCTTTCGCGATATATATGTATATATATATATCACATAACAGGTCGCACATATTATAGTTTAAAACTTATTACCAACTCAGAATATTATTTAACACGAGAACGCGCAACTTATGATAATATTTCTACGAAAAATTCGGCATGACCTATTTGTAATATGGACAATACCCTGAATAACCACACCACAAATACAACCCACAAGTCATTTCAATGTTCTTACCCAAACATATCATATACGTGTTACGACTAACAATCATAACATGCTTTCAAATCATTGAAATCAAATAAGTCAAATAGATTTAGATACAGGGGAATTTTAGAAAATTTTGGCATGAAGTATTCGTAATTAGGACTATCCGCCTGTTTTTCAATTCCACAATTTAATCTTATAAACAAACAAAATAAAGTTGCCTCAACTTGCAGCAACATAAAAGTAAACAAATAAGAAAAGTACCCGCCCAGACTTGCGGCACCTAAACATTTAAGGAAAATTACCCGCCCAGACTTGCGGCACCTAAACAATTAAGTATACTGAATAATTTATAATATTTGAACTTACAGTTATATAATTTAGTCATCACCAATTCAACTTGAGTAAACATTTAAATAAATCACCTTACACATATATCACATAGACTAGTAACTATACACATATTCAAATCACACTCTAATAATTAGCAACTAAACTCAATCTCAAATAGGCATATACTAACATGTATTTTCATAAGACACCTCGTTTCTATCACATATACAAATAACAAGTCAATGTACATGTGCACAAGTCAAGTATGTCATCAAGTATGCTAACTTAAATCTATAATTTAATAAACTAGAAAGCACATATCAAATCACTAACCAACACTTCTATATTATAGGTTCATATATTTAATCTATTAAACAATGACTATCAATCACATATATTAGCACGAAACCATATGTCGAGTTATAACATACAAAATAGCTACCGAACCTAAAATTTAAGTTAACCAGCCTCGGAAGAATGACATTTTACAACACCTAGATGAACTTAAACAGAAAAGTTTAAAACATAAAAGTTGTAGGATATTTAGCGACCTTTCCAAAATGGTAAGGCTCGCTAAAAATGACCAAGTAACGAATTCAGAAACTTTAAAATACACAGCTGCATAAGCAGATTCAGCCCTGTTTTCGCAAGTAACTTAGTATTTGAGACTCTTAAATCATAGAATTGATTAATGAACTATAAGTAACAATTGTAGATCCTGAATTAAGCTTTTAAAATTGGTATAGTTCAAAGTCATAGCTAAAATAATGAATTTACTACGAATTTTTGAAGTCAGGATGTATCAAACTGAAATAACAGGACAGATTTTACAAATGGCAGATTTTATCATAATTGCAGGCCGAATTTGGAAAAACACAAAGAATGAAAATTGTAGATAATTCCATTATCTTTCCAGAGAGTGCAAAATCATTATCATACGATGAACTAGTTAAAAGCTACGAATTTAACAAGAACTCAGCTTATTTCTAAACGGATTTGACAACACAATTCACAACATATCATGCATATAACTCACTAATAATCCTTCAAATAACTATGTATAAATCTGAAAATTTTGTAGAACAACTCAAAATACCAAGACTGAAATTTAAAACCACCATAAACTATTATAACTTAAACATATATTAACCGGGTCAAGCCATAATCACTTAACGAACCAAAACTCAAGTTATACACTACTACACCTTTGTTATAAATCTTAAAAACCCGGAAATCATCCGTACCAACCGAAATTTCAGATTTTATAAAATCAAGAATAGTAGTTGTCATTTAGACATTCAATCCGCCTAAGAATATATAAGCGAAATTCAACCAAGTATTGACTTACACAACTCGAAACTACACAAAATCAATTAGCAAGTTCATAACTATAATTAACAAGCAAAATCAACCTAAATCAAATAATATTTTATGCCGCCGACTCGCCGGAGTTCATTGCCGGCGGCCGGCTGACCTCCGATCGACCCCAAATCACGGGTGAAGATCGAGGTCAAGCCTCTGGTTCGTCGAAGCAGCCCAGTTCTCGTACTATCAAGGAATTCGCGATCTTCCCAACATCAATTGTAGGATTAAAACAAAAGAAATCAAGCCGAAGATATATATGTATGTATATGAGGGTATATACCTGATTGAGGGTTAAATTCAGAGGGTGATTGAATTAAAGAACGGAAGAAACAAAAAGAAAAAGAAAGAAAGAAGAGGGGAGGAGGAAAGGCGGAGAAGCGGTGGAGTAGACGCGGGGGAGGGGAGCAGCGACGGGGAAGAAAGAAGAAGCTGGGGGGGCTGTGTTTTTGTTTGTTATTGTTTTTTTTTTCAACAAATCACAGCAACATATCCTTATTTATATCTGAAAATTTTGTTTTGCCCCGCATTTCTCAACTTATCGAATAAACGCGCAGGTAAATAAAATCAGAAAATTACCAAACAAATTCTAAAATTCTCAGAATAATTAAAAACTAATAAAATAAAATTTTTATAATTTTTAAAGCATTTTTGACTTGCGCATTATACCCGCATTACACAATTTAACGAACCGAGCTGCACTTGAAACAAATTCAGAAAATCACAAAAATAGTCTTAAAATGTTACAAATATCCCGAAGTTTATAAAAACATAAATTTTCGAAATTTTAAAATAATTTTTGAAACGCAATTTATACCCGCTTTTAGCAATTAAACGAATCAATGCGCCAGTGAAATTAATCCCAAAAATTTCCAAAATAATTTTAAAATTCTCAGAATATTCCAAACTTAAATAAATATGAGTTTCATAATTTTTGATGAATTTTGGAATTAAATACGAATTTTACAAATAAATGAAATCAGAAAATCACACAGAGCTAAATAATTGATGAAATAATGATTTCTAAATTTTATAAAATCCCAAAAATAATTATTGTAATTATAAAGTCATAAAAATATTTTTGAAAGATAATTTAAATATTTATGAAATTAGATTTTCAATAAAATCACTTTTAAAGACAAAAAACAAAATGATACGACTCAGTAATTTATAATACAAATAATCCTCAATCACAACTAAGTCCCACATAATTAATATTACATACAACACATAGCAGACATAATATCCATCCAATCCCCATTATTACTAAACGAACTCAATTTACCGATATCAATAAAATGATCGGTTTTCAAATAAACTTTTGAAAATAATACATTTAAGTAAATATTTTCAGATATTAACAAGGACCGATATAACACTCAACAATTAGCACATTACCAATTAATAACACAAACTCGTCAAATAGGAATTAAATATCCACCATTTTATTCCTTCTAAATCAGAAAATCACATAAACATATTCAAATATTAATAATAATAATTCTGAAAATACGGGATATCACAATCATCACTTTCAGAACTTGATGACTCAGTTTCAGACTTTATGAAAAGAGCTTTACCCTTGTCTTTCCTTGAGGAAGCTGCTTTGGGGGATTCTTCTTCAGCCTTCAGAGCAACTGTCCTTGACTTTCCTCCTTTCCTCTTGCTTCTTTGTTCCATCTCAAGTTCATGAGTCTTGAGCATTCCATAGATTTCATCAAGAGTTGTTTCATCAAGATTGTAGTTGTCTCTTATTATCGTTGCCTTCAAATCCCAGCATTCAGGAAGAGCTAACAGGAATTTAAGGTTTGAATCTTCAAGATCATACTCTTTATCAACCAATGACAAATCATTCAAAAGTTTGACAAATCTATCATATAAATCATTCAATGACTCATTAGTCTTTGAGTCAAAATGTTCATACTCTTGAGTGAGTATTGTCTTCCTGTTCTTCTTAATTGTGTCAGTCCCTGACACCTTGTTTCCAGAGCATCTCATATCTCCTTAGCAGTCTTGCAGTTGATTACCCTGTTTGACATTACATTATCAATGGCACTATGCAGTAAGTGTCGTACCTTAGCATCCTTAGCAATTGATGTTATATCTTCAGCAGTATAATCAATCTTCTCCTTTGGTACGGTCTTTGCTGCTTCACCTGCAACTGCAACAACGAGCTTGGTTGGTTTGTGAGGCCCTTCCTTGATTCTATCAAGGTATTCTGGATTTGTTGCTTCCAGGAACATGGTCATCCTTACCTTCCATATGGGATATTCAGATGGTCTCAGTATGGGAACTCTGATAGTCTCATACCGACTTTGAATTTGTGTCTTTGGAGGTTCTTCAGTTTTGGTAGGCTTAGTTGGAGTTTCTGTGTCAGACATGATTGTGTTTGGATCTTTAACTGTATGTGTGTTAACAGATTAGCTCTGATACCACTTGTTAGGTCACACACACTGTAGAGGGGGGTGAATACAGTGTATAATACAATCAAATCGAACTTTAATATATGAAGTAACAGAAAACAAACTTTATTGAAACAATAAACTCTGTTACAGTATGGAACTGTTACCTCTCAGTGATGAACAAATATCACGAGAGCTGCTAGGGTTACAATGAATAATCTTCTCGAATATGATAACACTTATAGTGTAAACCCTATGTTTGTGTTTATATACTACACAGTTACAAGCTAATCGCTAATTGATATGGAATATAATTCTGCTTCCTAAAACATATCAATCAGATATCTTTTCTTCCAAGTATTCCATTCTTCACGGAACTCCTTCTTCATGCATATCTCTTCTTATGTTTATCTCGATCTTCTTTCCTTTAATCAGCTACTGTCCTTATCTGATCGCCCTTCAACACTTAAATTCTGATATCTAACTTCTGATGATTATCTCCTGATAATATAAGTACTAATATCCTTAAGTCCTGACTTCTAGTATAAGTACTGATCAACAGTTAAGTACTGATTTGTCCTGTTAAGTAAGATCTGAAATCTAAACATAAATTATATTAGCCATGACATTATCAAATATATCTAACAAGGGTAGATACTCCAGTCATGTGCCTTGAGCACCCACTATCCAAATACCAAAGATTCTTTCTGTTTCCCTGATTACTGGATGAACTGACTTATGTTTCATAGAATTTGGCCATAAGTGCTAGATTGACATAGCTTGTATCCTCATCCTCCTCTAATCCATTAGCAACCCAGTCATTTTCTTGAGTTAGAAAAGCCCTTTACTTTTGTTTGAGCAACTCAAAGTACTTATTTTTGAAATCCACAGGCTCAAACTTCTTTCTATCAGAATCAGACTTTCTGCACTCACTTGTAAAATGACCACTCAAGTCACACTTGAAACATTTCAATTTTGACTTGTCAACCATGTTTCTGTTTGGCTTGGATGCTCCAAAATTCTTCTTGAATTTAAACTTGGCAAATCTTCAGGATAGAAAAGCTAGATGCTGATCTATGTCATCCATATCATCTTGACTAAGATGGTTTTCATGCTAAGCTACTAGCCCCTTTCCTTTGCCTTCACAAACTCTAGGGTTTGGTGCAGATTCCACAGTTTCTACCTTTATCTCTCTCATTTGTTCAACAACTAATGCAATGGATCCTCTCTTCTTCCTTCCTTTCTTCAGCTTTTCATCTTGCTCTATTTCAAGCTCATAGGTCTTTAGAATCCCATACAGTCTGTCCAAGGTGAATTCCTTGTAATCTTGAGAGTTTCTTAGTGAGACTGTCATAGGCTTCCATTCCTTTGGCAGAGATCTAAGGAATTTGAGGTTTGAGTCTTTTGTCTGATAGACTCTTCCATGCAGGTTTAGAGCATTCAGTAGCTTTTGAAATCTACTAAAAATGTCAGTGAGTGACTCACTTTCTTCACTATGAAAATTCTCATATTGTTGAATCAAGAGTTGCATTTTATTTTCCCTTACTTGCTCAGTTCCATCACATACAACTTGAATTGTATTCCAGACCGCTTTAGTAGTTTTGCAATTTATAATGTTATTAAACATGTCACCATCAACACCATTAAACAAAATGTTCATGGCCTTCTTATCCTTGTGAACTTGATCAATATCTGGATCAGACCATTTTGCTCTAGGTTTTGGGATGGATGGCTCATTTCCTGTAGCAGCTCTCATAGGGACATGAGGACCTTTCTCAATGCAGTCCACATATTCTTCATCTTGAGAGAGGATATGCAGGTGCATTTTCACCTTCTAGTGGTGATAATTGTCTTTGTCCAGAAATAGAATCTTTACTCCAACATCTTTTCTACTCATCTTGTTAGTTGTTGTGATCTTTAAACTCTTTGTTCTTTAAGAGCCTGCTCTGATACCAATTATTATTCCCAAACAATCTAACAAAGAATTACAGAAGGGGGTTGAATGTAATTCTGGCTTCTTTTTGAATTTTAAAAACTGTTCTACCTTGAATATATAACTGTGTTTGATTCAGCTAAGGTGCGGAATGAAAGTATTGAAGAAATCAAACACAAAGTAATAAAATACAAGTATTTAAAAACTTTATGGTGGGTTGAACTTTTCCACCAGAGATATATATAAATTTGAGAACTCTGTGATGCAAGATTTGCACACAGCTGCTTACAAGTTGAACTTATTAAGAACATAGAATTTATTTACAGATGTAGCTTTATCTATTTCTCTGGTAATTGTTTACTTACTTCGATAATTTTCTATTTGTTGCCCTTGGTTTATATATCACCAAGTTACATGATAAAAAGATTAACCAATATGACAAAATGTTTCTTAGTCTAATTACATGCTTCTTCATTTCTCTATCCAGAATCTTTGAATATCTTTAGTTTAGCATGGAAATGGAAATGCTTCTTTGTTCTCTAAAACTTGTAAATAGGCTGCCACATTCCATTTGCATACAATCAACGCATGTGACTGTCAAGTCACTATCAACTGCTATTGAATTTGATCATCCGTTAAAACTCTGTGGAATATCCGTTGAGACTTTGTTGGATCATCCGTTGAGAGTCTGGGTTGATCATCAGTTGAAACTCTAGTTGATCATCCGTTGAAACCTTGTGGAACATCCGTTGAGAGCATCTTCATAGCAGTTAACTCTATTTCATTTATACAAGATTACAAGGCATCTAATATTTACAATTAGCCAACCTATCTTGCATATCAATCTAGTAGTCAACCTGACTTAGAACATCCTACAACATCTAGTTCTCTAAGGCATTACAATATGCAGAAATGTGGTACTAAACTTATTAATACATAAGCTACTCTTTCAACGGATGTTAAAGTGATCATCCGTTGAAAGCTACAAAATCACTAAATTAAATCTACTAAGGTGTTTTATTTAACTTATCATCAAGTACACAACATATTCCTAACATGGTTCGTGATGGCGCAACCTCTAATATATTTGCTCACCCCTATGTCCAGTACCCGAGATCTTCTCCCGGACTCGAATTTTTCCCTTATAATAACCTTGCTCATTTCGTAGGCGGAGAAGCCTTTACAAATCCACAAATCTTTATCTTGGTGCGTAACTCTGGGTTACCACCTCAAAATAAATGTGTAAACCTACACAACCTATCTTAGACAATAACTACCCGTTATTTCTTCAAAGTTGATGTAGAACCCTTGGTGTAGTCTTTGTCCTTCTAGGCTTTTGCCAGTCTTGGATCTTAGTAGTTGGTCTTGGGTCTTTCCTCTTTCTCACGGTGCAAAGACTACTAACTCCCTGTTAGTACATCTAGGAATTGGGTCTTAGAACGAGAATCACCTCACGTTACTTCACCTCACTGGAAAACAAAAAAAAATATCTACGAAACCATACCCATTATATAAAAAGAGTTTGGGCTAGTAAAATACTTAACTAGACCGAATGACGTACAAATATCCTTAAAAGAATATCGGTGTAGACTTTTTGTTGAATATTACATTTTAATAAAAATATATTAATTATTACTTGAAGTAGATAAAATGAAGTGCATGAGTAATAAATGTTAAGTCCTTTAAGTATGGTAACTTAAGGCTTTATAAATGTTTACTTTCTTTCAACTAATATAAATGTCAAAGGTTACTTGGTATTACTTCATTTTTGGATAATATATCTTATTTCCGAAGTAATAAATATATCAAGTCATTATTGAAGCGTTGTAGCTTTCAGATCTTTGATAAAACAACTTCTCGTTTAATATAGTCATGTGTAGACTTTTATAAATCGAGAACGTTACACTTATTCTTTAAGTATTTGCATTTATAATATATTTGGCCGAGAAAATGAAAGGTGCATAATTTAAACACAATATATCATAAAATATAAGAGCAGAGTTTAGATTATATTAGCATAATTTATATGTGTATATAAATATATAATACAATATAAGCTTTAAGTTTTTTCCCACGAAATACTAAAATGCTAGTAAGGGAAGTCACTTAATTCTTATACGATTATATATATATATACAATTATATTTACTTTAAAGTTTTAAGATTTTCCCACGAAACATTAGAGGTGCTGGTAAAGAAATTCACTTAAATCTTTTAACTAAATATAATATATATATATATATAATATAAGCCTTAAGTATTTCCCACGAAACACTTAAGGTGCTGGTAAGGGAAGTCGCTTAAGTCTTGTTAAACAATTATAACAATTATATCAATATATGGCCAAAATAAGTACGTTTAAGTTTAAAGAATAAAATGCTAGCTTTTGTGATTTAATTCCCATGAAACACTAAGGTGCTAGTAAGGAATTTAAATCAAGCTGTTCATCTTGACCCTTGATCTTGCACCCTTCAAGCTGTATTTGTAGACTTTCCAATTCCATGATATAACGATTTGTTGACTGATAATCTTATATCTTCAAGTTGTCTTTATTCTGAACTTTGAGGCTGTTGTCAAGATCTATTTTACTGTATAGAGAAGTCACATATCGATACGTAGAATGACTTATCGATATCTCCACTTCTGTACAAGTATTTTGGCTTATCGATATCTCCAGTTCTCTACAAGTAAATTGAATTGTCGATGTCTTCAGTTCTCTATATGCAGTTTGGCTTGTTGATATCTCCAGTTCTCTATATAGACTTTTGACTTGTCGATATCTTCAGTTCTCTACATGCAGTTTGGCTTGTCGATATCTCCAGTTCTGTATATAGACTTTTGACTTGTAGATATCTCCATTTCTTTACATATAGTTTTAACTTGTCTATATCTCTTGTTCTCTACAAGCAGATTGACTTGTCGATATCTCTTTGGACGTTTCTACAAGCGGAGTGATTTCTCTACAATTAGAGTGACTTCTCCACAAGTCATTTTTGACTTCTAGATAGACATCTCTATACACCTTGATATGTGACATCTCTACAGGCAGAGTGACATCTCTACCAGCAGAGTGGCATTTCTACAAGTGGAGTGACTTCTCTACAAGTAGAGTGACTTCTATACAAGTCATTTTTGACTTCTCGAGAGACATCTCTATACACCTTGATCTGTGACTTGTCGATATGTGACTTAGAATTTTTTTCCAAAAATAACATTATTCAATTTCAAGCTTCTACACTTCTCTCTGAGGCATGATCAGGATTGATCTTCTTCCAGAGTTTATTCCTTAGCTTGGTGGTTGTTCATAGAAAAATCTTCCAGTCTTATCTCTTTAACATTTTTACAAACTCAAGAGGTACAATTACAAAATATAAAAGATTATCATACAACTAAATTTTAGGGTTGTCATAGTGACTTTGTATTGTTGTTAGGTCCCGAAGTATCATCGAAAGGGGGGTTGAATACGAAATTCACTAAATTAAAAAAATTCGTTTGAATCCTTTGGGGATATATAATATAGTGTTCGGTTAGTGGTTACGTGCTCTTGAGGTGAATAGTGTTTAGGACAGTAAAGTAACGAACACAAAATATTCGAGGAAGTATATATTCATATATAAATCCTCGGAGGTCTTGCTACACTCTAGTAAATAAATTAACCGGTTACAATCCAAGAATAACAATGTTCTTGCTTCTAAAAAGATTTACAAATCAAATCATATACAAGATCTACAATTATTTGTCCAAGTATTTAATTAGATTTAATTACCGGATAACGATTATAATGACCCTAAATAATATATAAGATTTAAACCGGGCATTATAACGTTTCTCTGGTGAGAAGTTTAATGGATATACAATGTGCTTGAGCTTCTCTGTATCTATTTGTTTCTGGTTTCATCAGCTCTTGTGGGAGAGAAGATGAACTGAACAATACAATTCTTGATTGTTATTTCTTCTGCTTCAAAGTGTAGACTTTTTATCAACCTTAATTACGTGGCTAAATATTAGCCAAGTAAATAAATATACCAATCAATAAAGTTGTGGTTGAAAGTTACTTGGGTCCAGGATACTTGGGTCCAGGAGAGTTTATTTTTTAGAACATTCAAGAAATAATGTAAGTTGCGACCAGAAGGAGTTTCACTTATTCTTTACTTGTGCACAAGGTGATTTTTCCATTGGTTATCCTTTAAGTGGCGACCCCTAGGTAGCCCACACCTTACTTGCGACTAGAATGCTCATTTGAAGGGTTTTTGACTTAGTTTTTCTGCTAATTTTCTAACTGATGACTACAAGGGAGTTTTTGTCTTGGAATATTTTCTGAGTTGCGACCCTAGCTTTTCTTGGAGGCCTTAGTTGCAACCCTAGTCAGTCAAGGAAGCTTTAGTTGCGACCACAAGGCACTTTTACCTTAGAAAAAATGTTGAGTTGCGACCACAAGGAACACCACGCATTTCTGAGATAGTTTCTTTTCCTATTTCTTCCTTGTTGCTCTTACTAGGTCCAAAACAACTCTGGTACTTTGATTTTGATCTATACTTCAAGGTCATTTCTCCTTCTAAGCAATAGAGTTGCTATGGTGACTCCTACTACAAGGTAGTGATCATTTTGGCTTAGATTTTGTAGAACGTTGTAACCCTTAAACTATTCCATCTTCAAGTCATCTCACCGAGTCTCCGTATAAACCATATAACCTTTATATACAGTGATGAATACTCACTTAACAATCTTCCTAATGATAGTACTTAGTTTCCTTTCACGAATCACTGACACCTAGTGCAATGGTCTGGTTTATAGGTGACTAGTTCTACTCTCAGGCCTTCGTGCTATAATCTTCTCAAATCATTCTTAAGCTTGCAACAACCTTATCGCTTCGAACAGTGACTGTCAATAAATAATTGCACTTTTATTGGAATCTTTTTTGGTACTTAGACAACGTCTTCATTGTTAGGTCACACAACACTGTAGAAGGGGTTGAATATAGTGCTTATACAATCAAATCGATTTAACACAAGTATGTAACAAAGATCAAGTATATTGAATAAACTCTATTATAATAAGAACTATTGTTTTCTCTCAGTGATGAACAATATCACTAACAGCTGTTAGGTTACAATGTATAATCTTCTCGATAATGATAACACATCTAATGTAAACCCTAAGTCTGTGTTTATATACTACACAGTTACAAGATATATTCTAATTGATATGGAATACAATTCTGTCTCCTAAAATTTATCAATCAGATATCTTCTACAAGTCTTCGAGTCTTCTAACTCTTTCTATGTATATCTTCTTTTATTTTAGTCTCGATCTTCTACTGTAAATCAGCTTCCTTCCTTTTATGAAAGTCTTCCCGCACTTAAGTTCTGATATGACCTTAAGTTCTGATATTAAGTTCTGACTTCCAGTAAGTCCTGATTTCAGTAAGTCCTCATTTGTCATGCTGTTAAGTTCTGAAAACTAAACACAAATCATATTAGACATGACATCTCAAATATATCTAACATTCATTATTACTACAATCTTGAATACTTCATTCACTATCCTTCACTGACGCTTGAACATATAAATGAACCCCTTTCAGTGAGTAGTACTTCAAGACTGCAAATGTCTTATTCAACCTTTGTCTATACCCTGTTTTCAATTCTTCATATTCCTATGCTTCAAACACTGTCTATCTTCAATCAATACTGATACACTGAAATCTTCTGGTGGAACTTTTACATTGAATCTTCAACACTTATGAAGCCCTGAAAGTCTTTAACTTTTATTCTTCACTGAGGCATGAACATATTTGTAATACCCTGAATTTTCAGAAAATAATTACCAAAATTAGCACACAGATAACAAAACTTATAAACACCTATAAAATAACAATTAAAATAAGGTGTTTAAGGATAACTATGTAGGCAAGGCCTTTAACGATGTCACATAGACTAAAATAGCATGAAAAGAAATTAGCAGTATCAAAACATATATACATGGAACAGGGAAAAGAAGCACTTAATTGTATATACAAGTCACAGAGTGAAACATGCATGTAATATTATAAAATATAGAATGAGGTAGAACGTACCTAGTAGGAGAGTCACTATACAAAGAGAAAAGTAAAACTGGTACAAGATTATATAGAATTATTGGTTCAACTTATTTCCCGATTTAATGTATGTACTCCACCCACTATTTGAAATTCATACCCACGTTCAATGAACACGTCTTATCAACACTCCTACTTTTTAGTCACTAATAACAACAAACTTAAAAATTAAAACAAAAGATAATTATTATTTTTAAATACAAATATTTTAATTTTCAAAATATATAACTCTATCAAATAAATTTTATAATTTTCAAGAAAAGTTAATATCAATATATAAAATATTAAATAATTTAATATAAAAATCTCGGATATTACATTCTACCCACCTTAAAAAATTTGGTTGCCAAATTTAAACATACCAAACATATTTAAACATACCAAAAATATTTCAGTGTCAAGAAAGACAGAAAACATCTAACCAAAAATAAAAGTAGTTTCTTTAAAACACATGCAGCTAAACTCACACCGCACTGCATGCTCATACCCCATAACCCAGTTCAAGCCTCACAACTCACAGGTCAAGCTTAAAAGACAGTCTACAGGAAGCTAATCTGGCTCTGATACCAACTATAATACCCCGACTTTTCAAAAAATAATTACCAAAATTAGCACATAGATAACAAAACTTTTAAACACCTATAAAATAACAAGTAAAATAAGGTGTTTAATGATAGCTATGTAGGCAAGGCCTTTAACGATGGCACATAGACTTAAATAGCATGGAAAGAACTTAGCAGTATCAAAACATATATACATGGAACAGGGGAAAAGAAGAACTTAATTGTATATACAAGTCATAGAATGAAACATGAATGTAATATTATAAAATATAGAATGAAGTAGAACGTATATAGTAGGAGAGTCAATGTACAAAGAGAAAAGTAAAACTAGTACAAAATTATATATAATTATTGGTTCAACTTATTTCCTGATTTAGTGCCTGTACTTCACCCACTATTTGAAATTCATACCCACGTTCAATGAACACGTCTTATCAGCACTCCTACTTTTTAGCCACTAATAACAACAAACTTAAAAATTAAAACAAAAGATAATTATTATTTTTAAATGCAATTATTTAATTTTCAAAACATATAACTCTATCAAATAAATTTTATAATTTATAAGAAAAGTTAATATCAATATATAAAATACAAAATAATTTAATATAAAAATCTCGGATATTACAATATTAATGAACTTCTTTTAGTGATATGTAAACAGACTTCAAGCCTTCTTCAAATCTTTTAATTTTTTGTATTTGCCTTGTCTTCATTTCTTCTTGATTTCTTGTGTAGACGTAGTATTATTTACCTATCATGTTCTAGTGTTGAGTTATCACGTCTACTGTTCATACAGCTTCGCAATCTCACCAACAATACAGAGTCCAATTGATCTGCAACTGCAAAGTCCATGAACTGTTGAACATTGAATTCTTCTTTTGACTCAGCAACCAAGAGTACACTTGTTCACATTCACCGGATAGATATTGAAGTTTGAATGTGCATCATATGCTTGATATGTCATAATATCCTCAAGTCTCGTCACTGGTGCTTTCTTTTAGATACTGCTTCCAGATGATAACCTAGCATTCAGTTTGTCCTTGTCCCTCATAAGAATTCCATTGTCATCCAGTTTGACTTCTGGTTATCATTGTACCAATTACAAAATATCATTTGGTTTGGATTTCAGCTTCCCTTTAATCTGCTTTCTGACCGATTGAATTCATTTTGCTTTTCAATCACCCAATCTGGATCTATCAGAGCTTCTATAACTTTCTTAGTTTCTTCTTCAGATAGAAAATTAGAGAAATAATCATTCATACTCAGTAGCCCTGCTAATCATTACTCCACCATCTGGATTACTTAAGAACTAGACTCTGGGAATAATATTGACATCAAACCCTTTGTCTCGGCATATATGTTCTTGTTGTGACCTCTTAATTTATAATGAGGTGTTGTGTCTGACTAGTTGATCCTTCTATTGCTCCCCCCTAAGCTGTTGCTCAGAGTTCCTGAAAATTCTTATCATTGCTGACTGGCTTCATTAAAGTAATGTGTTTTGTATTACACTGTCATTCCATTGCTTGGATATGTGATAAGTGGCATTTTATACCACTTAGAACGTCTTATAATGGCTTAAATTGATGCCTTGAAATCAAGTATTTTGTGTATTTGATGCGTTTTTCTAGTGTTTGTGCATTTCAGGGTATTACTTACATTTGTGGAGAGATTTCATCAGGAATAAGCCTAGGTATGTGCTTGGCATTGCAAGTGGGAAGTTAGGAGCAGAACGCAGCAGAAATTGGGAGCAAAATAAACATATTTCCAGAAAGGTGCTGGGCGCCCGCTCAGCCTGGCTGGGCGGCCGCTCAGGAACCTGGGCGCCCGCTCAGGATTGCTGGGCGGCCGCTCATGGTCGTAAAATTAAATAATGATTTTTAGAGTTATATTTCTGTTGGACTTCTGACTTCTGAGATAGCTAAGTCTTGTGGGGCTTCTATATAAATAGTTTCAGAGACGTTTCACAGAGGATGAATCGTGGTATCAATCAAGGAGCAAGGAGAGAAGGAAGAAAACCGTTTTAGCACATCGCAATGAAGAAGAGGAATCATAGTTTTCTTGTGATTCTTTTATTCGTTGTATCAGTGAATGCTAGTTTTCTTTACTTTGAACCTTATTACACTTGTGACGTACTCTAGTTTTAATAAATATTTTATTTAGTTTATCTTGTGTGTTATTATCATGTTTTCATATGAACCCGTGGTGATGATGAGTTCTATTATGGGCTAATCGTGATCATGGGGTCGTAACGGATTTACTATGGAATTCTTTAGTTAGTTGTTTAATACCTTAGTGTGTGATGATTGTATGATATCTAGTATAGGTTGCGCTTATTCGTCTTATGTGCATCGCGAACATATAAGATAGGGTGTTAATCTCTTGTGAAGCGACGGTGGATCTTGAGGTTTAGAACTTGCCATGCTAGCATAGGTTCATGTATGTGTATGCATGATTAGTGGGTAACTCTAACTGTTTTACTTGCCCTGTGTAATCATAAGGAATAACTTGTGCTTAAATTGTTATGTTGTCAAATTCTATAGACATATAGGGTCTCAAAATAATTGATGCCTATTCAACTTCTATCTTAATTGTGTATGTTTGGTAGAATGATATTAGTACAATGAAAGTTGGCTTTTATCAGTTTCGTGTTGTTCGATTAATATCATCACTGTGACATGTTAAGGGTAATAACAATAACTACTGAAGGGAGTAGTAATGAAGTTATGATCTCATGAGTGTTTAATATTGCTAATCCAAGTATCAGTTAAGTGTTTAATTCTCATAGTTAATTATAGTTAATAATTAGTTAATCAAATCTACGTGTTATTGTCTTGACATTGAGAAGTAATCATACATTGGTGAGTAAGTATTATTTGAACATAACTAGTCTGAGTCTCTGTGGGAACGAACTAAAAAGTATTCTATATTACTTGTGAACGTGTATACTTGCGTGAATTATTAGCGCGTGTTTTCGCCCTAACAAGTTTTTGGCGCCGCTGCCGGGGACTCGGCGTATTTGTTTAGTTTATGTACTTACCATCAGTGGTCGTTAGGACTCATTGATTAAGACGTGTTACTTATTGTTTTCGGTTGTGTTTCAGGTACTTTAGCGAACGTTGATGCAAACATGTTCTCGTACTCGCAAGAGGACTTTAGATACGGCTGAGGAGACAGGCTCAGTTCTTGATATTCCGGAGAAGATAGATTTTGAAGATTCGGATAAAGAGAGTGAGCAGAAAGAACCAATAATCATGGGTGATCGTATAGTTCTGGCAGATCCAGCTCTTATGGACTTTTCTCGGCTAAAAATTGATGACATTCAGTCAAGCATCCTTCATCCAGCTATTCAGGCTAACACTTTTGAAATCAAGCCAGACACTATTCAGATGGTGCAGAATTCTGTTTCTTTCGAAGGTGCTGCGAGTGAAGACCCCAACATACACATCAGGAATTTTGTCGAGATCTGTAGTACTTTTCAAATATAATGGTGTGACTGATGAGGCTATCAAGCTGAGGCTTTTCCTATTATCTATGAGGGATAAGGCTAAGGACTGGTTACATTCTGAACCAGCTGGGTTCATCACTACTTGGCAAGATCTTGTGCAGAAGTTTCTACTGAAGTTCTATCCAATGGCAAAGACTGCAGCTATGAGGAGTGCTCTTACTCAGTTTGCGCAGCAACCAATGGAATCTATGTGCGAAGCTTGGGAGCGCTACAAGGAGATGTTGAGAAAGTTTCCACATCATGGTATGCCTGACTGGATGGTGATCACTGGCTTTTATAATGGTTTGGGGGCCCAATCTTGGCCAATGCTCGATGCAGCAGCTGGAGGCGCCTTGTGGGCCAAAAGCTATACTGAGGCTTATAATCTTATTGAAACTATGGCTGCAAATGAGCATCAAAACCCAACTCAAAGGATGATGCCTAGGAAGGTAGCAGGTATTCTGGAAGTCGATGCAGCTACAGCTATTGCAGCGCAGCTCCAAGCGCTGTCTTTGAAGGTCGATTCTTTAGCCACCTATGGAGTCAATCAGATAGCTATGGTCTGCGAGCTTTGTGCAGGTTCTCATGCTACATATCAATGTTCTCTTCTTAATGAATCTGTTCAGTATGTGAACAATTATGAACGACCGCAGCAACCTGTGCCAGCTACTTATTATCCTAACAACAGAAATCATCCCAACTTGGCAAGATCTTGTGCAGAAGTTTCTACTGAAGTTCTATCCAATGGCAAAGACTGCAGCTATGAGGAGTGCTCTTACTCAGTTTGCGCAGCAACCAACGGAATCTATGTGCGAAGCTTGGGAGCGCTACAAGGAGATGTTGAGAAAGTTTCCACATCTTTGAAGGTCGATTCTTTAGCCACCTATGGAGTCAATCAGATAGCTATGGTCTGTGAGCTTTGTGCAGGTTCTCATGCTACGGATCAATGTTCTCTTCTTAATGAATCTGTTCAGTATGTGAACAATTATGAACGACCGCAGCAACCTGTGCCAGCTACTTATTATCCTAACAACAGAAATCATCCCAATTTCAGCTGGAGTAATAATCAGAATGCTGTTCAGCAACCATATCAGCAGCCTATCAGTAAGCAGTTTAATTCACTTGGATTCCAGCAACCACAACATTATGCTCAAAGGCAATCATATGCTCAACAAGGAGGTGGTGCTCCACCTTCTAGTGCTAATTTCGAGGAACTCAAGCTATTGTGCAAAAGTCAGGCTGTTTCTATCAAGACCTTGGAAAATCAAATCGGTCAAATAGCCAATGCAGTGCTCAACCATCAACCTCGCACACTTCCCAGTGATACTGAAGTGCCAGGTAGGAAGGAAGCTAAAGAACAAGTCAAAGCTATTACTTTAAGGTCTGGGAAAGTCGCTGATGTTGAAAAAGCGAAAGACGGAGAAGCTGAAGTTGTTGATAAAGAAGAGAAGCAAAAGGAGAAAGCGGCGGAACCAAGGAAGACTACTGTTGAACACACTCTGCCTGTGGGTAATACAGGGGAGAAACAGCTCTATCCTCCACCACCTTTCCCTAAGAGATTGCAACAACAAAAGCTGGATAAGTAGTTCGGTAAGTTTCTGGAGGTGTTCAAGAAACTTCACATCAATATACCTTTTGTTGAGGCTCTGGAGCAAATGCCTAGTTATGCAAAATTTATGAAGAGTATTCTTTCAAGGAAGGTGAAACTGGATGACCTTGAGACCGTTGCTCTAACGGAAGAGTGCAGTGCTGTGCTACAACAAAAATTACCTCCAAAGCTTAAAGATCCAGGTAGCTTCACCATTCCTTGCACCATTGGCAAGTTTTGTTTTGACAAATGCCTGTGCAATTTGGGAGCAAGCATCAATCTGATGCCGTTGTCTATCTTCAAGAAGTTGAATTTTCCTGATCCAAAACCCACCTACATGTCTCTACAATTGGCTGATCGTTCTACTACATACCCACGAGGTATAGTGGAGGACGTGTTAGTTAAGGTGGATAAGCTCTTCTTCCCTGTAGACTTTGTCATTTTGGATTTCGAGGAAGATAAGAAGATTCACAAAATCTTGGGAAGACCTTTCTTGGCTACAGGTCGTACCTTGATAGATGTGCAGAAAAGAGAACTTACTATGAGGGTGCATGATCAGGATGTGACATTCAATGTATTCAAGGTGATAAAATTCCCTACACAAGACGAGGAGTGCTTAAAGGTGGATTTGATTGATTCTGCGGTCACTTCAGAATTTGATCATATGCTAATGTCTGATGCCTTAGAGAAAGCCTTGGTGGGGTACTTTGATAGTGACGATGAGGATGGCAATGAGCAACTACAATATCTAAATGCTTCTCCTTGGAGGCGAAAGCTAGACATACCATTTGAATCTCTGGGTACTTCTGATCTCAAGAATGCTGAAGGAAAGCTCAAACCACCTATTGAGGAAGCACCTACTTTGGAGCTTAAACTATTGCCTGAGCACTTGAGGTATGCTTTTTTAGGTGATACATCTACTTTTCCTGATATTATTGCATCTGACCTTTCAGGTAGTGAGGAGGACAAGCTCTTGAGGATCTTGAGAGAATTCAAATTGGCTATCGGATGGACTATAACAAATATCAAAGGGATCAGCCCTTCGTACTGCATGCATAAAATTCTGCTAGAGGAAGCTAGTAAGCCGACTGTTGAGCAACAACCACGACTTAACCCTATCATGAAAGAAGTGGTGAAGAAAGAAATTCTAAATTGGCTGGATGCAGGAATCATATATCCTATTTCTGATAGTTCTTGGGTGAGCCCCGTGCACTGTGTACCTAAGAAATGAGGTATTACTGTGGTAGAAAATGAGAAGAACGAACTCATCCCCACTCGAACAGTCACAGGATGGAGGGTATGCATGGATTACAGAAAGTTGAACAAATCCACGAGAAATGATCACTTCCCTCTTCCATTTATTGATCAGATGCTTGACAGGTTGGCAGGTCATGAGTATTATTATCTTTTGGATGGCTATTCGGGGTATACTCAGATTTGTATTGCACGAGAGGATCAAGAAAAGACTACCTTCACTTGTCCATTTGGCACGTTTGCTTTTCACAGAGTATCGTTTGTCTTATGTGATGCACTAGCCACTTTTCAGAGATGCATATAGGCTATATTCTCTATTATGATTGGAAACAATGTCGAAGTGTTCATGGACGACTTCTCCGTCTTTGGACATTCTTATGATGAATGTTTAAATAATCTTTGTGCGGTGCTCAAAAGGTGTGTGGAAACTAATTTGGTGCTCAATTGGGAAAAATGTCACTTTATGGTGCGTGAAGGCATCATTCTTGGGCATTAAGTCTCTAGCAAGGGTCCTGAGGTGGACAAAGCCAAGGTGGGAGTCATTGAAAATCTTCCACCACCTATTTATGTGAAAGGAATCCGTAGTTTTCTTGGTCATGCGGGTTTTTATCGGTGTTTCATTAAGGACTTCTTGAAGATATCTAAGCCGTTGTGCAACTTGCTCGAGAAGGATGTGCCTTTCAAATTTGATGATGAATGTTTGGCGGCATTCGAGACTCTCAAGAAGAGTTTGATAACTGCACCTGTTATTACGGCACCTGATTGGATAGAACCTTTTGAGATGATGTGTGATGCGAGTGATTATGCGGTGGGAGCAGTTTTTGGGCAGCGCTAGAATAATCTTTTTCATGTGGTCTACTATGCTAGTAAGACTCTAAATGGAGCTTAAATGAACTACACCACTACTGAGAAGGAGCTCTTGGCTATAGTCTTTGGTTTCAAAAAATTTTGATATTATCTGCTTGGGACAAATGTGACAGTATTCATTGATCATGCTGCCATTCGCTATTTGGTCTCAAAGAAGGATTCGAAGCCTAGACTTATTCGTTAGGTGCTCTTGCTACAGGAATTTGAGTTAGAGATCAAGGATCGAAAAGGTACTGAGAATCAAGTAGCTGACCATCTCTCCAGATTAGAGAATCCCGATTCTACTTCACATGATAAGACATTGATCAACAAATTTTCCGGATGAGCTGTTGTTCGCAGTTCAGGAGGAAGAGCCATGGTTCGCAGATATTGTGAACTATCTTTTCAGCAATATAATGCCCCCTAATATGAATGCAGCTCAAAAGAAGAATTTTCTGTATGAGGTGAAGTGGTACA
Organism: Apium graveolens; assembly: GCF_009905375.1. NCBI lineage: Eukaryota > Viridiplantae > Streptophyta > Magnoliopsida > Apiales > Apiaceae > Apium > Apium graveolens. The sequence goes on along the minus strand of NC_133649.1, from coordinate 40,106,450 downwards.
TGTGGGATGAACCATATTTGTTTAGACAAGGAGCTGACCAGATCATCAAGAGATGTATCCCATTCTGTGAGACGGAGGAGATATTATGAGACTGCCATTCCACAGTATATGGTGGACATTATTGTGGTGAAAAGACAGTAGGTCGTATTCTGCAAGCAGGTTTTTTCTGGCCTACTTTATTTAAGGATGCACATCAGTTCATTTTCAGGTGTGATCATTGCCAAAGAGTGGGGAATCTTACGAGGAATGATGAGATGCCGTTAAATGTGATGCTAGAAGTCGAGGTCTTTAATGTATGGGGAATCAATTTCATGGGACCATTTGTCTCATCCTGCAATAATCAGTACATCTTGCTGGCAATCGATTATGTCTCAAAATTGGTAGAAGTCAAGGTTCTACCGATAAATGATGCAAAGCGCTACAATGTGAATCATCATGTTGCTACTGCCTATCATCTGTAAATGAGTGGTCAAGCTGAAGTGTCTAATAGAGAGATCAAGCGCATTCTAGAGAAAATTGTTTGTCCATCAAGAAAGGATTGGTCTTTAAAGCTCGATGAAGCTGTTGGGGCTTATAGAACAGCATACAAGACTCCACTTGGGATGTCCCCATTTCAACTTGTTTATGGTAAGGGATGTCATTTACCTGCGGAGCTTGAGCATAAGGCTTATTGGGCGTTGAAAAAGTTGAACCTTGATCTAGATACAGCTGGGAAGAAGCGAATGCTTCAGTTAATTGAACTTGATGAATTTCGACTCCAAGCGTACGAGAACAACAAAATGTACAAGGAAAAAGTGAAAAGGTGGCACGACAGGAAGCTATATCCTAAGTCATTTGTGCCAGGGCAGCAAGTTCTTTTATTCAACTCTCGTCTCCGACTTTTTCCTGGAAAGTTGAAATCAAGGTGGCCGGGACCTTTTATTGTCAAAAATGTGTTTCCACATTGAGCGGTGGAGATTTTTGAGAATGATCCGGGCCAAGCATTCAAGGTTAATGGTCAGCGATTGAAGCATTACTATGGGGACACGGCAAACCGGGAATTAATTAGTGCCGTTTTATTGTCAACTTGATCGAGGTACTCTACGTCAAGCTAATGACGTAAAAGTAGCGCTTCTTGGGAGGCAACCCAAGATTTGTGACTATAGGAACCCTTAGAAGTTAGTAACCTATCCAAAACCACAAAAAAAATCAGAAAAATTGGGCAAGAAAAAATATTTTTCAGAAACCATCTGGGCGCCCGCTCAGCTTTGCTGGGCGGCCGTTCAGGATGTCGGGCACCCGCGCAGCTTTGCTGAGCGGCCGCTCAGCCCCCGACTGTTGAAAAAAAAATTGTCTTCTAAAAAATCAGAAAGAATCAGAAAAATTCAAAAACAAGAATACAACCCACAACCCACGATTTCTTTTCCCATAACCCACGTTTTTCTCCTCACAACCCCACTCCTATTCAATTTTTAACCCTAATTCCTACCCTATATATACATACAACTCCTCCATATACACTCCCACATACTTTCAACTTTAAAACTCTCTCCTACACTCAAAACACAACTCTTAAACACTTTTTCTCAGTTTTAATGGCACCCAAGAGATCCTGAACTATTGATAGCAGCAGCACCATTCCTACTGCTGATTCTTCGAGGGGAACTGCTTTGAGACCTTGTTTGTTTCATAGGGCTGCTGAGGAGGAGTATACTAGCCAATTCTGAAGGAGAGGGGATTCTTACCATCGAGGAGGGATGGTGAGTTGTTGCTGATGATTACTAAAAAGGGGTAAATTTCGTTTCGTGAGTCACCGGAGGCGGTTCTAATGAGTGTGGTTCACGAGTTTTATGCGAACGCAAAGGCTGAAAAGAATGGGTTTACTGTTGTTCATGGGCTTACAGTTGATTATCAGGCCGCGGCGATTCGTCGTGTGATTGGACAGCGACAACGAAAGCCCACGGAGGAGAATTGGAATGAGAAGACCCCCAGGGAATTTGATTTGGATTTAATTTGTGCTACTCTCTGTCAGCCGGGCACGGTTTGGAAGTTCAAGACTGGAACTAACGAGTATCGTTCTTTTCCGGTAATTGTGATGAATAGGTATGCTCGTGCATGGAATGCCTTTATTTGTGCTAATATTCTGCCTACTTCACACGCACATGAGGTTACAGTTGAGCGAGCAAGGTTGTTATGGGGTATTTTGAATGAGGAGCATTATGCGGACCTTGGTGAGTTCATCTACCAAAGGATTTTGAATTTTTTGAGGGGAGCGAAGCACATGAACATCCCTTATGCATCTATTATCACGAAGCTATGCTGAGCAGTGGGAGTTTATTGGCCTTCTCACGAGCAGTTGCAGAAGCCGGCCGCTCCTACTGATTCAGCGACTCTGAATACGATGTAGGAGTGGACAGGTGGAGAGCCCGAGGAGCATGGGTTGGGTTATCATCTTCCAGGAGGACGTCCAGCAGCTGGTGCTACCATGGCTAGGCCAGGTCATGATGAGGCAGGCTCTTCTAGAACTCAGGAGGGTGCTGGGATGGCTGATGCCCAGTATAGGAGGCTGTCGAGGATGATGGATGCGATGTATGAGTCGCAGAGTAGGTTTGCTCAGGATCTCACCCTTGCACTTGGGACTGCTTTCAGAGGCCTTGGAGCTGACATCCAGTGGCCCATTTTTGGTGAGGACTCTGCTTATCCGCCTCCTGATACTCCACCCTCTGAGGGTGATGATGATTTGTCCGAGTAGGTATACCCTGTGTTCCTTTCCACTACCTTCACTGGGGACAGTGAAGATTTTAAGTTTGGGGGTGGTAGTTAAGAAATATATTTTTGTGTGTGTCATGTAGTTGCGTATTCATGATAAGTTTAGTTCATATAATTGCATATTTTTGCCATATAGTTTTTTTTTATTTTATAGCTTTAGCTATCATGTCATTTAGCTCATGCATATACCATGATTTCTTTTACTTTGCTTTACCGGTTAATTTGTGATATTGATGCAAGTGTAGTGATAACGTTAGAGTGATGTTGAGTCTTGTAGGTTAACATGCATGCTAGAAACACTTGTAATTTCACTAAGTCTTAGAGTATGCTTAAGGACTAGATTGTTGTCATGGTTTGATGGTTTTTGAGGTTAATCTATTGAGTATGCTTAGATATATGATGGGCTCTTAATGATGAAAGGAATGAAAAGAAAAAAATGGAGTAAAAATTGGAATTCATTGCTAATTATGGCTAGACGTCAATTGGCTAGTAGTCGGCTCGTATTTTTATGCGAGCAGTCTAGGGTTGAGCAAGATGGAGCGAAACGCAGTTGCTCAGAAAGAAAGAAAAAAATAGAAAAAGAAAAAAAATAGAAAAAAAAGATAGAAAAAAATAAAGAGTTAATGCATAATTGATCACGAGTGGGCTATTTGGTATTCGAGTTATTAAGTTCTTAGGGGACTTTGTGCCTAGTGACCTAAGGCTTTTATAGTCTGGGATCCGCTAACCTAACGCTCGCTAAATGGATGTCATTGCATAAGTCTTTTGTGGACCTCACTCATTGCACGATCAAATACGCATTTGTTGTTGTGTTGAATAAAAAGCATGATTCCGTAATAAGCTCCAGTGATCTTGAAGTGTTATAATTCATTTTATGCCTAGAATTTATTCTTTGTCTAATCATGTGATTGCCTTGAGGATAGTCGAGTTATGATAATTAATCTAGTTTCGAAGCATATCTGCTAAGCATCCGCACACACCACATTTCTGGTTGTATGTTAGTTTGCATGATTTAATTGATCTTTATTCGCCTAATTGCATTTGTTGAGATGTCGTGAATTGGTTGGTTTAGTCATTGTGAGAGGAATCGCTGCATTTCATATAGTTTGCATTCATGCATGTTTTTGTTTTGTTTTTGAGTATATGACGCTTGAGGACAAGCATCAATTTAAGTTTGGGGGTGCGATAAGTGACATTTTATACCACTTAGAATGTCTTATAATGGCTTGAATTGATGTCTTGAAATCAAGAATTTCGTGTATTTGATATGTTTTTCTAGTGTTTGTGCATTTCAGGGTATTACTTACATTTGTGGAGAGATTTCATCAGGAATAGGCCTATATATGTGCTTGGCATTGCAAGTGGGAAGTTAGGAGCAGAACGCAGCAGAAATCGGGAGCAAAATAAACATTTTTCCAGAAAGGTGCTAGGCGCCCGCTCAGCCTGGCTGGGCGGCCGCTCAGGAAGCTGGGTGCCCGCTCAGGATTGCTGGGCGGCCGCTCAGGGTCGTAAAATTAAATAATGATTTTTAGAGTTATATTTATGTTGGACTTCTGACTTCTGAGATAGCTGGGTCTTGTGGGGCTTCTATATAAGTAGTTTCAGAGACGTTTCACAGAGGAGGAATCATGGTATCAATCAAGGAGCAAGGAGAGAAGGAAGAAGACCGTTTTAGCACATCACAACGAAGAAGAGGAAGCATAGTTTTCTTGTGATTATTTTATTCGTTGTATCAGTGGAGGCTAGGTTTCTTTACTTTGAACCTTATTACTCTTGTGACGTACTCTGATTTTAACAAGTATTTTATTTAGTTTATCTTGTGTGTTATTATCATGTTTTCATATGAACCCATGGTGACGATGATTTCTATTATGGGTTAATCGTGATCATGGGGTCGTAATGGATTTACTATGGAATTCTTTATTTAGTTGTTTAATACCTTAGTGTGTGATGATTGTATGATATCTAGTATAGGTTGCGCTTATTCATCTTATGTGCGTCGCGAACATATAAGATAGGGTGTTAATCTCTTGTGAAGCGACGGTGGATCTTGAGGTTTAGAACTTGCCATGCTAGCATAGGTTCATGTATGTGTATACATGATTAGTGGGTAACTCTAACCGTTTTACTTGCCCTATGTAATCATAAGGAATAACTTGTGCTTAAATTATTATGTTGTCAAATTCTGTAGACATATAGGGTATCAACATAATTGATGCATATTCAACTTCTATCTTAATTGTGGATGTTTGGTAGAATGGTATTAGTACAACGAAAGTTGGCTTTTATCAGTTTCATGTTGTTCGATTAATATCATCATCGTGACATGCTAAGGGTAATAACAATAACTATTGAAGGAAGTAGTAATGAAGTTATGATCTCATGAGTGTTTAATATTGTTAATCCAAGTATCAGTTAAGTGTTTAATTCTCGTAGTTAATTATAGTTAATAATTAGTTAATCAAATCTACGTGTATTGTCTTGACATTGAGAAGTAATCATACATTGGTGAGTAAGTGTTAATTAAACATAACTCGTCTGAGTCTCTGTGGGAACGAACTAAAAAGTATTCTATATTACTTGCGAACGCGTATACTTGCGTGAATTATTAGCGCGTGTTTTCGCCCTAACAATATGAATCATCAATACTATTAATTTCTCCTTTAACAACTTGGAGCATGGAGTTGGTGAATTATGCATTTAGACTTTCAATCATCTTCTGTTGATCAACCACAAATTCCCTATAGGTTGTAGACTCCACTGAGTAGCCATAGAAAATATCCTAACTAGTCTTAGCTGTAAATGCCAAGATCTTCGAACAACTGAAAATATTTCATTGTTTGCTTCCGTAGAACATTCTCTCCAAACACTTTCAGGTTATCCAGTGTTAGCTTCTATTAGCCATTAACTCATTAGTGGTCTTCATGTATATGTCCTGATCAAGGCTTGATCTTACTTGCAACAAATTGTATTGACTGCTCCAGCCCTTTGGTATTTAGAAAGTGTTGATTTGCTTGATATTATCCTTGTTCCTTTAATCAAGTTCCGGTTATTTCTTTGTACCACTCCATTCTAACATGGAGCTCCCTGTACTGAATATTTTCTCAAAATATTCTTGTTGTTACAGATAACAATCAGAACTTCTTCTTAACTTCAGTCCCATTAATTGACCACAAGATAATTTCTGTTACAGTTGCTTCCAACTTGATCTTATTTAATATGACCAATCACTATTTGCGATGTCTTGTCTTGAGAATGCACGAACAACAACTTTGTTTATTAAGAGTAGTCATCCACCATCACTAAGGTATATCAATACTTTGATGTGGGGTTGTCTTTGACTTCTTTTTTGGACATGCCTCACATATTTCATCCTTCTGAATTCCAGATGAGGCAGTCCTCTCACTAAACCCTTTTTACAAAAGAGTTCCCTGTGTTAATGTTCAAGGGTGAGAGCTTCTATTGCCATAGTTAAACTTTTGTCAGATGAAGCTTTATAGTAGAAACCATTGACTTCATCTTCTTGAGTTTCCAGTTCAGCTACGAGCATATCCTTTCCTTACTCTAAGAAGAGCAAGTTTCTCAACCTCCCTGTTTGGAGTGAAACACTACTCCTTTGTTGAATTGACATTTTGTCCTTTGTTAGAGAACTGTCTGATAAGAAGATTTGTGCCTTGATTCTCCAGCAAAAAATATGCTTCCAATTGTTATCAGTGACACCAATGATGAGTTGTTATCAGTGATACCAATTGTTGAATCCATGATGACATTCCTTTTTCTGCATAGCTTTGTCACGTAACGAAAAACTTTGCAGTCATTTCCAAAATTATTGACAGAATAGCTTTTGTCAATCATATTTTATTGTGAGTCTCTTTCTTTGATCATACGCCTTGAGTATCTATTACCAAGAATACATATGAATCAATTAACCTGTTATGTCCTGCACTCACAAATGGATTAACAGTTCTTGGTACCCAATTTAATTGATAGGGTCCAGATGGATTAGAGATTTTCCTTATAACAGTGATAACAACAGATTCAATCTTAACATGCTAATTCTTGTCTTTGACTGACCATTTTCTCCATTTTAATACCCTTGACAAAATTGTCTCTAAGCTTGGAGAAAAATGATTCCAACCTTACATAAGGAGGACTAACAGTCTTTGCCCTATTGTAATTCTTAAACATATTTTTTCTACATTTAATGCAAGTGCTAAGAGATGTATTCATGGCATTGAAATAACCAAGCATTACATTAAGAATACATGACATTCATTCATAAATATTACACATAAGAATTAAGCAAGACATGCATGATATGGAATAAAAAGAATTAACGGTTAAATCACTAATTTTATCTAATCTAACCTTGTTATTCTATGTCATCTTACCTAAGTCAGTCTAATATATAACTTGGTCCGCTATACATTCTACTGATGATAAAGGTAATGTATCCATCTATTGAATTTATTATCCTTAACAAACAATTCAGATATAATGAGCAAATCATATTGTAATATGGAAATAAAATATGAGCTTCAAACAAAGGTCTTATATGCTTAGAAAACATATATCTCACTTAAGCAATAAATCATGCTCAACAAATATTCAAATAATCATTTAAGATCATCTATCGTATCATGCACAAGCTGACATCATTCCTAGTTACCAAAAAAATATTCTAGAGAACCGGTTTAGCAATATCTATGTGTGATGTTATCATGCTTGTGTGAGTGTTAAATATTTAAACACCAAGATCTTAATATGCATTGAATATTGAGAGCAAAATATTACAGTGGTTTAAGAAATTAAAACTTGAGATATTTGAGTTGAATCAACTTCAGAGATTGATATGGAAGCAAGATATTCATGATCTTCATTCTCGTCATATGAACTCTTTCCCTATGCCCTATAAGTTTTGACTAGCTGTTTCCTTAAGAAAACATTCCACCTTTGTCTCAACTCGTCAACTAAGTCCCTACTCATCCTTGTTAGTCAAGCTTCTTGTTCTGTTGTAGCAAAACCTTGATAGTTACTTAACATATATTTCTTGTCATAACTGTAGCTATCAATTCTTGTTTATGTCCCAATCTCAGTCTTGTAACCACCTCTTGAACTAAATTCTTAAGAGTCTTTACTTCAGAATATATAGGCTTGATCCTTGGATATAGCTTATGTACTCCTTGTGAATAACCAATAACTCTTCCATTATGTTCTGTGGTTCCAACTTATATGCTTGTAACTGGGATGTTTGCATGTCCACACTATTCTCTTTGACCTCCTCGATTCCTTTCTTTATGATCTCTTTGGTTCCCGAATAAATTTAGCATTGGTACAAACCACCGTGTGATTGTAAAATCTGGAATCATTAGAGTTATCTTAAAATCTTCGAGAAAGATTGTATCCCTAGAAACTTCATTCCTTTCCAGCATCTGAAAATCTAGTGGTATCTTATGGAGTAATTCTTTGAAGAAGTACCACAATTTTCTTCAATAGGTCTTAAAATCATCTTCATTGGAATCAGAAAACCATTATCTTCAATTTCCGTATTCGAGAATTTTTCGTCTGAATAGCACATGGTCTTCATTTTCTTCGAAAGATTAAAACATCTTTAATGCTCAGAGGAATCTTGAGTGTACCAATCCTTGGAGAACCTTTGGCTTGAAAAGTCCAAATTATTTAAAATTCAAAAATCTCAAGTGTTGATAATTTTTCAAAATTAAAAAATCTGAAAATATGAGAACTTGACTGTTTGGGCTGACACACCGGATCTGATCTGTATATTGATCAACAAGCTCTGATACCAATTGTTAGGTCCCGAAGTATCGTAAATGGGGGGTTAAATACAATACTCACAAAATTAAAAAAAAATCAAATCTTTTCCGGATATATAATTTAGTGTTCGGTTAGTGGTTCCGTGTTCTTGAGGTGAATAGTGTTTAGGACAATAAAGTAACGAACACAAAATATTCAGGGAAGTATATATTCATATATAAATCCTCGGGGGTGTTGCTACACTCCGGTAAATAAATTAACCCGCTACAATCCAAGAACAACAATGTACTTTCTTCTACAGAGATTTACAAATCAAATCCTATACAAGATCTACAATTATTTATCCAAGGATTTAATTGCCGGATAACGATTATAATGCCCCTAAATAATATACAAGTAAATAAATAGATTAATCAGTAAAGTTGTGGCTGAAAGTTACTTGGGTCCGGGAGAGTTTATTTTCTCAGAACATTCAAGGAATAATATAAGTTGCGACCACAGGGTGTTTCACTTAATTTTTACTTGTGCACAAGGTAATTTATCCCTTGGTTATCCTTTAAGTGGCGACCCCTACGTAGCCCACACCTTACTTGCAACTAGAATGCTCGGAAGGGTTTTTGACTTAGTTTTTCTGCTGATTTTCTAACTAATGACTACAAGGGAGCTTTTGCCTTAGAATATTTTTTGAGTTGCGACCCTAGCTTCCCTTGGAGGGCTTAGTTGCGACCCTAGCTCGCCTTGTAGGCCTTTGTTGCGACCCTAGTCACTCTAGGGCTTTAGTTGCGACCACAAGGCACTTTTGCCTTAGAAAAAATGCTGAGTTGCGACCACAAGGAACAACATGTATTTCTGAGATAGTTTCTTTTCCCATTTCTTCTTTGTTACTCCTACTAGGTCAAAACTAACTCTGGTACTTAGATTTTTATCTATACTTCAAGGTTATTTCTCCTTTGAAGCAATAGAGTGGCTATGGTGACTCCTACGACAAGGTAGTGATCACTTTTACTTAGATTCTGTAGAACGCTGTAACCCTTAAATTGTCCCGTCTTCAAGTCTTCTCTCTGAGTCTTCGTATAAACCATATAACCTTCATATCTAGTCTCCAGATACGAATACTCTCTTAACAATCTTCCTAATAATAGTACTTAGTTTATTTTCACGAATCAATGACACCTAATGCAATGGTCTGGTTCATAGGTGACTAGTTCCGTTCTCAGGCCTTCGTACTATAATCTTCTCAAATCATTGTTAAGCTTTTAACAACCTTATCTCTTCGAATACTGACTGTCAATAAACAATTGTACTTTTACTGGAATCTTTTTTGGTACTTAGTCAACGTCTTCATTGTTACTACAATCTTGAATACTTCATTCAGTTTTCCTTCACTAACGCTTGAACATATAAATGAACTCCTTTCAATGAGTAGTACATCAAGACTGCAGTTGTCTTCTTCAACCTCTGTCTATACCCTGTCTTCAATTCTCCAGATTCCTATGCTTCAAACACTGTCTATCTCCAATTTCTTATCTTCATCCAACTTAGTAGCTGTAGACATATGAGTTAATTCAGGTGAGCAATCCATCATTTTAACTTTTTTCAGAAGATTTTTGACATATTTAGTTTAACTTATGAAAATTCCATCATTTTTTTGGCTTACTTGTAAGCCAAGAAAATAACTTAATTCTCCCATCATGCACATCTCATATTCACTCTGCATGAGTCTGGAGAATATTTAACAGAGCTTCTTATTAATAGAGCCAAAAATGATATCATCAACATAATTTGAACTAGGATAAAATCATCACCATGTTGCTTGGAAAGGAAAGTTTTATCAATTGTGCCTCTGGTGATTCCATTTTTGATCAAGAATTCTAGCCGAGTGTCATACAATGCTCCAATGCCTGCTTCAAATCACAGAGAGCCTTTAACAGTCTGTAGACAAAGTTTGGAAATTCTGGATCTTCAAAGCCAGGATACTGTTGCACAAAGACTTCTGTTAAGAATTGGCTAAGTTGAAGATCAGGATCTATGTCAGAATTAGGATATGATCAACTGTTGTAATATGATTATCCGTTGAAATCTTCGATATCATCCGTTGATATACCTTAATGATTATACATTGAAGCTAAAGTGTTTATCCGTTGATCAAAGTTATCCGTTGAGGAATGACTTGGATGATAAGTCATGACTATGAGATAAATCAGAAGGTGCTGATTTATAGGATCGTAATTGATTTAGATATGTAAAGTATTAGAGTTATATTGTAACATATCTTGTAATTAATAGAGTACTGATTTGTAGGTGTGTAGTATATAAACATAGAATAGGTTATCTCAAGAGAGAGCACAACTCGAGAATTCGTATAACCTAGAAGCTCTTAAGAATATCGTTCTTGAGAGAGTTTTGTAACAGTTTATTAAAGATCAATATAAACTGTTATTTGATTCATCCGTTCTTACTTTACTTTCATAATACATTAATTTGTTTAGTAATTTATCCAACCCCCCTTAAACAATTGCTTTAATGGGTAACAAGTGGTATCAGAGTGGTCAAATTAACTGTTAATTTGCAAATGTCAAGATGTCTGGAAGTAAGTATGAAAGCATGAAAATTTCCATCCTGAAAAAAGCTGATTACTCTACATGGAGAGTAAAGATGTTGATGTTCCTTGAAGCCATTGATGATGCATATGTTGGTATCATCAAAACAGGACCTCCATATCCAATGGAAACCATGGTTATGTCTGCAGATGCACCTGAACAATATGCCATAAAAGAAAAATCAAAGTGGTCAGACGCTGAAAAAGTTGCTATGCTTAAATATGCTAAAGTCCGGAATATTCTGCACAACAGTTTGGACAATGTGATGTCAAACAGAGTTATTGCATGCAAGACTGCAAATGAAATATGGGAACCTTGGAAACACAGTGTCAAGGTACGATAGCAATAAAGAAGAACAGAAGAGTTGTTCTTGTGCAAGAATATGAACAATTTGATGTCAAGGCTGATGACTCGATTACTAACATATATGATAGATTTCTGACACTGCTGAATGATCTATCATTGGTTGGAAAAGAATATGAAAGGGAAGACTCAAAAACTAAATTTCTGAGAGCTCTTCCAGAAGATTGGGATACACAGGCCTCAATAATCAGGCATCAATATGATCTTGATTCTCTGACTCTGGATGAAGTGTATGGGATATTGAAGACTCATGACTTGGAGATCCAGCAAAGGAAGAACAGAAAAGGTCAGAAGATGAAGGCTGTGGCTCTTAGTACTGAGACTAAAGGCAAAGAAAATATAAGTGAGAGGTCAAGAAGAAGGAACATTGTGGAAGAATCAGATACTGATGATACATCAGATCCTAACACAGATACTAACGAGGATTCTAAGATCGATATGGATGATCCTCAAGTGGTCGAGATGGATGCAATGCTTGTGAAAGGCGTTAGAAGGACGAGGTTTGGAAAACCACATAGGAAAGGTGGTTTCAACAGAAGGTTCTCTGGTCAAGGCAAAGACAGGTTCAGAAGGAGTGATGGTCAGAACAACAAGGAAAGGAAGTTTCACAAGACCAATGTGACATGTTACAACTATAATAAAAGGGGACATCTGAAAAGTGAGTGCCCCAAGACAACTGGAAAAGCTTTTGTCACAACAAACTCCAACAAAGATTAGATGGATTCATCAGAAACTGACAATGATGATGAATGTTATGCACTAGTGGCAGCTCATGGAGAGAATGCCTCAGGAACTGATAAGGTACCTTTAGTTATATTTCCTGCTGATATTGATAATGTGTCTGAACTGAAAACTTTCTTGTACATGAATGAACATGAAAAAGCATGTAAGAAAGCACAACATAATGAGACTCAGATAAACATCAGGTATGGTAGAATAGAGAAAGTTTTAGAACAGGAAAAAGAGGTATTTAAAACTTGAATGACCTCGGGATAGAAAGTTCATGATTTCATCAGTGATAAGAACTGGAAAGAATGTCTAGGTTATAACAAATTTGTTGATAGGAATATCAATAAATCCATTAATAACACTACTCTAGTTAAGTTTGTTGCAACTGATGAAAGAGGAGTTGAACCAGTCTATGAATTTGGTTCTACCTCTAAGAACAATGTTGAAGAAAAGGTTGAACGTAGAGTCCCTGTTAAGAAGAAAGAAGATCCTAGAATGCAAGGCAAGAAAGGTAAAAACATAGGACTTCTCTCTAAGAGTTAGTTAAACAAGAAAATTTGTGAGGTACCGTTTAAGGCTCCCAAACCTAGGTCTAAGAGAGGTAGAAATGGAAAATAAGGAATAAACACGGCAAACAATTATAAGTACATTCCTAATGCACCTAGGAAAGCTTGTTTTAACTGTGGTAATATTAATCATATTGTGATTGATTGCAAGAAGCCTAAAAAAAAGTTTCTAGAATTCCTGAATCTGATATTAGTGGTAGATCAATATTAAACAAACCATAAAATCCTTGTTCTCATTATGGTAGCAGTTGGCATTCTATTTACACTTATAAGGATTATCATAGTGTATATCACAACAATTATGATCCTTTGCCAAAATTCAATAAAATTGTTATTTTAAATAGAACTACTAAACTGAATGTGCATACATCTTATAAAGTTAAAAATGTCAAGACAAATCCCGATGGAGTAAATCTTGATGGACCAAATCCTGACAAAAGGTCTGCTAATGTAAAAATGCATAAGATGTCAAAAAGAACCCAACAAGTGTGGGTTCTAAAAAATTCTTACTGATTTCCATATTTCTGATTACAGGGAAACAAGAAGAATGTGCTTGTCTTGGATAGTGGATGTTCAACATATATGACTGGAAATAAATCCGTGTTGTCAGAATATGAGGAGAAGGCTGGCTAGTTGGTTTCCTATGGAGATGGTAATGTAGTAAAAACACTGGGATATGACAATATTATCATTGGAAATGTCATCATCTCAAATATAGCTCTGGTAGATAGACTGAAGCATAATTTATTGAGCATTAGTCAAATCATTGACAGAGGTTTCTATGTCATGTTCTATGATACACACTTTGAAGTAATTCATAAGATCACAAGGAAAATGGTTTTCAAAGCTTACAGACATGAAAACATTTATGAAGCCAAACTTTATGCAAATACTGATGGTCCAGAAACTTGACTGGTAACCAAGGCATTAGTAGATGAAAGTTGGCATTGGCACAAGAAGCTTTCTCATCTCAATTTCCATAATCTCAATGAACTGGTGAAGAAAGATTTGGTAAAAAGGTCTACTTGTGGACAAAAATCTCAAATCAGGAAAGAAGGCAAATCCTGATGATAATGCACATGTTGAGGGGGAGAAACGTAAAACTATCAGGAACTGACAACATGATTACAGGGGGAGTTTTGCATGAAACTAATTCTGTAATTTTTGTTGCTAATGATTTGTCAATTTTTGACAGAACGGTCAGTGGAGGAAAGATATGTTGATTTGCTAATAAATTCAACAATGCAAATGTTGAGGGGGAGAAATCATGATTAAATTTCTGATTTTGGATTACAAATTTTATCCCAGCAAGTAATGGACAAGACATCACTTTTCTTGAAAAGGATGGTAACATTATATCTTTCGTTATTTTTTAAGTGATACAAATTTGTTTTATTCTATTTTGAATAATCATGTTAAACTTGTCACCATTATTCGTTTTATATTAAGAATAAGTGCATGTAAAGAGGTTATGTGTTATTTACCTAGATACGCGTAATAGTATGCATGCAGTATTTATTATTACACGGTTAATCAAAGTATCTCTTTAGATTTCAAGTAGGTTTCGGTAATAAAATCACGTCTCCTACTTCCCATAAATTTCAATCACTCTCAATTGTCTCTCTCACAACATCAAAGCTCCAACTCTAAAATATTTAAAACTTTTCTCTAAATGGCTGGCTCACTTCTTCACTCAAAAATATGGTGTATACTTGCCTGCTCTTAATCTTGTAGAAGAAATACTTTACTTTGACCCTTTCGGACTGAGAGTCCTAATTAATGGTCAACATTTTCATCCTGCTGAATTTCCACAGCTGATCTTTGATCAATTGTGCTGGGATGACCAACTTGAGTTGCATCTTTTTAAACTAGAGGTTCGCTTCGAAGAGGTTCGACGAGCTAAAGAGGCAGAGGAGCATCGACTCGAACTCTTAACGTTTCAAAAGAATATTATTTCTTTTGCGTCATCCATCTCTCGCATATACCGAAGGCGAGAGATGAAGAACAAGGAGGACAACAAGAAAACTAAGGAAGAGTAGTTCTAGTTCTTAGGAATTAGGATTAAAAATCTTTTATGGCCTATCTTGTAATGAATTTTAAATATTATCAATGAAAGTTCTCTTCTTGTTTACTCTCTAGCTCATAATTTATGACTGTTTATTATCTTGATATTTGTATATATAATTTTGACTTCATATGTTTCAAAATTCATATTTTACATTTGCATAACTAATCATTTTGAAGATATCTTCATATTGATGATATTGGAACAGATCAAGAAAACAGGTATTTGAGCAAGAATCAGAAAATTGTACAAAGTGTATTCTAATAAAGAAAAATGAATTTGCATACACAATGTTTAATTTTCACTTGATCACCAATTGTGTTTACCTCAAGAATTGTGGGTATTTTTGTCTAACAAAATGCATGACAAATATAATTTCCAAATCCTGACGCTGTGGGACAGGGCACATCCAACCCTGTTCCTGACCAAAGTGTTCATTTTTCTTCACTTAAATCGAAACACAATATCACCTCTGATTCTTCTCAAAAGAAATCAGTTAAAAAATCAAAGGCAATAGCTAAGTCTGATTTGTCTCAGAGAAAATCACGTCTAAAGGCTGTTTCACTCTCACCTATATCTTTGGAGCAACAAGGTGGAGTAAGGAAGAAAAGTGTTCCATCAGTAAGACACATGAAGAAGCTTGCAGAAAGTAAGAAAAGGAAAGCTTGAACTGGTAATAAACTGGTTGATGAATCATTACACGGTAAAAGTGACAGTGATGGTCCAATTATGTTCAAGAAGCCTGCTAGATCAGTGGAGGTTACTGGTGCTAGTACAGGAGAAGATCAAAATTTGGTTGTAGCTACTAAACCTAAGAAACGAAGATTAATGAAGTTAGCAGAAAAGGTTCACAAGAAACCAGATGGTCTTCAAGTGTTGGTTGATATTGCTCTGGATCGGGAATCTACAAATCCTGACAAATCTTTGTCAAATACTGACATGTCTCAAACAATTCCTGACAAGATTATGACAATTTTTGAGAAGACAATTTCTACATCTCATACATCCAAGACAATTAAAATTGCTAAGGAAGTTGATCTGCTGAAGCCTATCAAGAGGAAAGCAAAGACTTCATCTATTTCTCAATATAAAAGATCACACTTCAATCACCACATAAGGGGTACAGTACACAAGAACCATTTTTTCAAAGTGAAGATGCACCTGTTAAAGACCCAGCTACACAATAACCACCTGCTCAAAGTGTAGGTGCAAGCATATTATCAAATCTGACTCTTCCTGACATTGCTCAAGAAAGTCAAGTTTCTATAGTTGATGATATTATGAAGACAGTACGAGACAGGGAAGCTCATCAAAAGCACAGTGCTAAACTGGATGTTGTTATCTATGATCCTATCTTTGAGGGAAGCACACAAGAACCTTCAGTTCAAAGGGTTGAAGAAGCTTCTGCACCTCAAGTCACACAAGAGCCAACAGTTCAATGTACTGTTGCAGACTTAGTATCAAATTCTACTAAGGGATCAATTTTTGACAAGCAGCACATTCCTAACACAAGGACAATTCCTGATGGAGCTGTTCTTGATTCAACAGATGTACTGATCACTTCTTAAGATATGGTTGAAGCAATCTTGGTAAAACCACTAAAGGCTATACCAATTGTTGATACTCTTTAAGGTACAAATTCTCTAAACTCTATCTTATTTGCTGATATGATTGTGATTAGACCTTTACAAAGGAATACCTCTAGTCATATGATCACATACAACTCTTCTCAGCCACCTCTTATTTCTGTAGGAAAAACTTTTCTGAGCTTTTTATGTGAGACTGAGAGAGAAGATTTAGTGAAAAACATAATTCAAGAGAGGCAAGATCCTTACCTGGAAAAAGGAGAGGTATATTAGAGACATGATTTAGTTAATCCTTGTGACGAAGCTCTGACTATTAAAAGTCATAAGGTGAGTGGAGTAAGAAGTGATGAGACCACTTTAAAAGAACAGAGAGATTTAGGTACTCATGGTTCTTTTCTTACATGATCTACACAGGTAACTAAGCCTTCTAAGTCAAATCTTGATTTAAAGCTCAAATGCATAGTTCCTGATTCTGATGTTGATTCTGTTATTCCAAAGAGATATTCTGGTGATCAAGATGATTCCGATGACTCTGATGATGATAATCCTGATGATGCTATTTTGAAAGCTGGTATTGAAGCATCTACATTATCTACATTTGGTTCATCATCTGGTCATACTGCTATTCTACAACCTCATAGGGCTTATGAATGGAATCATTCCTGGAGATTACCAAGAGAAAAGATATCTATGGAATATGCTCAAACTTTATTTGATCATGATGTTCAATTAGTTTCAAATACTGATATGAAAGCATCTATCAAATCCACTGCATTTTTAGTCAAATGACTGTATTCTTCCGTTTCTGCATTCAAGGACGATACTGTTAAAATCAGAGAAGAGCTTGCTGATCTTTCTGTGACTATTAAAGGTATAAACAAAAAAAAGTGGTTTGCTAAAGAAAATGTTTAGCTTGGAAGTGAAACAAGATCGAATGTCTGAAAAACTAACAGCTTTGAAAGTTGGTCAGATTGCTACAAATTCCAAGTTGGATGCTATTTTATCTCTACTACAGAGTCTAGATGCCAAAAAGGGGAAGATAGTAACAAAGACAAAATGTCAACCTAAATCAGTTTTGAGGAGAAATACCAATTCTAATGATGATGGTGATGACGAAGAAAAGGAGACATCAGATGCTATGAATGCTATGAAAGTTGATACTGTGAAATTTCAATCTGGAACTGGAATTCAAAGTCAAAAGAAGACACAGTCAACTCAAGTCTCTAAGGATAGATCACGTGGATCTAACATGGAAGTTCCTTTTGTTACTCCTAGTTCAATTCCTAATTACAAAGATACAAGTTCAGATGATTTTCCTGACACTAAAAGAGTGATAGTGATTCCTGATTCTGTGAAGACTAAAGAAGAAGAAATCTTATTTTGAATGGATTTACAGATTCTCTGTGCCTATGTTAATGCTGGAAACTTCAAGGAAGAAGAATTGGTTTTTGACAGAGAAGAAAGGGTTCAGGAAGGAAAAATTAGAATAACTATTGATAAAGCAGATCAAGAATACAAGAATATGCTTAAAAGATCCGAAAGGAATAGATGGAGGAGTACAAAAAAGAAGATATTGCAAGAAAAAGCAGAAAGGAGAGCTCAAGTATTTCTGAAGATCAAAAACAAATGCAAATGGAGAAAGGTTGATGATCTTAATTATAATGATAAATTGAGTTTTACTCCAGGAGGAATAAGGCTATATGGTTTACTTAGTTCTAATACCATGGGAGATAAGAAATCTTGGTTAGAACAAGCTAAGAAGCTGAAGTTGTTTGAACCATTCACAAGATCTGGAATAGGACATCATGAAGCTAAGCTCATCAACTTAAAGTTGTTGAACTTCACACTTGCTGATAGTCCAGATCAGAGAGTAACTGCTGATCATCTGGATAAACTTGAAGCTGTGAAGATTATTCTTGACAAACATGATGGTTCTGAATCTAAACAGGAGATCTTACTCTTATTGCAAAATGATCAAGTTTAAGTTCTTTCACTTGATGAACTGATGATCATGTCTACAAAAGAATTGAAGTACAATCACTATTTGCTAAGAGTTGAAGATGCAACTTCTAGGTTATGATCAAACATGATTCTTTCCAATATTAGAAGAAGGATACTGGATGATGGTCGATATTATTTCGGATCATATGTTCCTACATACATAAATTTCAGAGGGCAAGAAGTCAACATGAAGAAATGTGAAGCTGTCTTTGAAAATGTTTTTACTCAGAGACATATAACTATGAATCCCCATGGAAGAAAAATTTGTTATGTTTCACTGGAAGACATGATGACAGAAAGAGCACAAATCAGAAGTCTGAGGGCTGCTACCTATCAATTATCTGACAAAACAGAGTATGAAAAGAATTTGAAGATCAAGTTAGAAGATATTTTGTTGAAAAAGATTGATGACATAGTTAAAGCTTTTGTTCAAAGAAACTGCAGAGTTTATTAAGAAATATGAAGATCTACATCTGAAACAAAGTAAGCTTTATACTACTTATTTTGTCTATCTGGTTTTTGGCCCTAGAAAATTCTATTGAAATTCATGTTTATTCTGCAAAGCATAAATTGGGGGAGATTGTTGAGAAATAGGTAAGTCGGAGATCATGATCTATGTCACAATCAGGATATGATCAACTGCTGTAATATGATTATCCGTTGAAAGCTTCGATATCATTCGTTGATATACATAAATGATTATCCGTTGAAGCTAAAGTATTTATCCGTTGATCAAAACTATTCATTGAGGAATGACTTGGATGATAAGTCATGACTGCGAGACAAATCAGAAGGTGCTGATTTATAAGATCATAGTTGATTTAGATATGTAAAGTATTAGAGTTATATTATAACATATCTTGTAATTGATAGAGGATTGATTTGTAGCTGTGTAGTATATAAACACCGAATAGGTTATCACAAGAGAGAGCACAACCCGAGTATTCGTATAACCTAACAACTCTTAAGAATATCGTTCTTGAGAGAGTTTTGTAACAGTTTATTAAAGATCAATATAAACTTTTATTTAAGTCATCTGTTCTTACTTTAATTTCATAATACATCATTTTGTTTAGTAATTGTATCCAACCCCCCTTAAATAATTACTTTACTAGGCAACAACTTCCTCTTCCAATTCACCGTTGAGGAATGCACTTTTCACATCCATTTGATACACTTTGAAATTGAGTGTGCAACAAATGAAAGGAAAATTCTTATTGCTTCAAGTCTTGCAACAAGAGCAAAAGTTTCATCATAGTCAATTCCTTCTTCTTGTGAGTATCATTTAGCAACAAGCATTGCCTTATTTCTGGTGACAACATCATTTTCATCCATCTTGTTCTTGTACATCTACTTTGTTTCAATAATGCTTCTATCTCTTGGTGCATGAACCAACTCCTATTTTTTGTTTCTCTCAATTTGATTCAACTCTTCTTGCATTACAGTTATCTATTCAGGATCAAACAAGGCTTTATCAGTTTTCTTAGGCTCAATTTGAGATAGAATATAAACATGTAGACATTCATTTGCAGTGGCACTTCTAGTTCTCACACCGACACTAGGATCACCAATAATAGTGTCTCCAGTGTGACTCTTATCCCATTTCTTAATGTGATAATTTTGATGACTTGAAGTGTCCTTATCTTCTTCATCCATAGCATGACTTGCAGATCTATCATCTCTTCCCCCCTCCCTGAGTTTGTGTTATCAGATTCAGGTGAGTTTCTATTTTTAAGTGGATCTTTATTTACATAATTGACTGGGTCACTAGTTTCTTCTTCTTCATTGTATGTATTCTTTCCATCTTCATTTTCAGAATCATAGTCAAGATTGAGATTTTCAAAAATCAAAGCTTCAGCTTCACTTTCATCAATGCAGTATAATCCAGGGTACTTGTAATCATCAAAAGTCACATATGTGCTCTCCATTGTTTTTCTTTACTCTAGCACATAGACCCTTTAAGCAGTCCTTTCCAATGAGTAAACAAGATAGATAGCTTCAAATACTTTATAGTCAAATTTTCCAAAATATTCAGAGTTGTCTTTTATCACAAAACATTTACTTCCGAACACATGAAGATGTTTAACTATAGGCTTCTTTCTAGACATGATTGAGTAGGGTGACTTGCCAATACTTTTGTTTACCAAGTATCAGTTATGAACATAAGATGTTGTGTTAACAGCTTCTTCCCAAAATCTTGTTGGTAACTTGGCATCGTGCAATATTGTTCATGCAGTTTCAACTAGGGTTCTATTTTTTCTTTTAACCACACCATTCTATTGAGGTGTTCTCTGAGCTGAGAACTCTTGAGTGATGCCCTTGTTTTAAGAGAATCATTTCGTATTGAATTTCTGAATTCAGTTCCATTGTCACTTCTCAATCTTTTCACTGAGTTGTGGTCTTCAGTTTGATTTTCAATCTTCTTTATGTGTTCAATGATAATGCAGTCTCATCTTTAGAATGCATAAATTCCACCCAAGTGTATCTTGAGTAGTCATCCACCATTCAGTGCATATATTTTCTTAGAAATGGACATGACATTCACATGACCAAACAAATCCATGTGAATAAGTTGTAGAGGAGCATTAATAGAGTTCACAATCTTGCATTTGTGGCTTGATCTTTTCATCTTTCCTTTTTAACAAGCATCACAGATCCCATCTTGAACAAAGTCCAATGCGGGCATGTCTCTCACTAACTCTTTTCTCATTGGAGTGTTGATTGTCTTGAAGTTTAGGTGGGAGAGCTTTTTGTGCCACAGCTAGCATTGTTCATTTGATGCCTTAGTATAGAAGCAACACACCTTGTCCTTGTTTGTTGAGTTCATGCTTGCAATAAATATGCTTCTTTTTCTTACTCTTTTGAGAGCAATTTCACCAGTCTTTCTATTTGTGATTGAGCAACCTTCTCTGTCAAAATTCACTTGGAAGCCTCTATCTGTGAATTGACTGACACTTGTAAGATTAACCTCAAGTCCTCCAACCAGTGCTACATCTTGAATGATAACATTACTGCGAATCAAATTGTCATATATCCCATTGTGAATCCATTGCTATTGACTCCAGAGGTCACCAAATGACCTACCATCTCCTCAAACTGTGATAATAGGGCTCTATCACATGTCATGTGTCTGAAACAGTCACTATCAATGACCCACATGACTTTATTCTTCTTGCCCTGCATGCAATGAGGTTTATGTGTTTTTAGCTACCCAGGCAGTGTTGGGCATATTCTTCTTCTTCGCAGTGTTAACAGAAGTAAAACTAGAATTATCAAATGAAATATTTTTCTTAGGTTGACTAGCATTCTCATTCTTAACCTCAGATCCAAGGTTAATTTTCTTTATATCTTTTCTTAATTTATGGCAGCTAGTCATGACCTTCGTGTTGCAGGAAATGCAATCAAACTTATCACAAAAAGAATAAAGATTGTTAGTTTGTGCTTCATTGTACCTGCATGTAATATGCTTGGGCTCACTAACAGTTTTTTTACAAAGATAAGTTAGATGATTTTTTAGCCACATTTTTGACGTTGGAGCATCTGTAACATAAGCATAATTGTTGCTTTTGTAAAATCCAACCTTTTCTTTTTCTTCTTTGTTCCTTCACTCTTTACTTTATTTTGAGGAGTCTTGAAAACAATACTAGTCTTAGGCTTCTTTTCACTTTTAGTGTTGATAGTTGAATTAGCACTTTTCATGCTCTCATCCTCATCTGAAATTTTTTGCTTAACGATGAGCTCTTCTTCATCAAAGTCCACCTCACATGGTTTGAACAAAGGTGCATTCACTTTTTTTAGCACCTCCGGAACTTCCTTGTTAAAAATTTGTTTTCCTTTATCATTTTGATTTTTCTTTACAGGTGGATTAGCCTCATAGTCTAGTCCAATTGCCACATTGGTACAAGGTTTGTTCTTTTCATGATATTGTCCAACTAATTTAGATGCATTCTTAAATGACTTAACTTTAAGTTCATTTTTCTCAATCTTTTCTCTTAGTACAACCTTTATCTCCGCTGCACATTTCAGCTTGTTCTTTAAATATTGATTTTCTTGCCTAACAGAGTCTAGGCTCACAAGCTGTAATTCTAGCTCTTGTTTTTCTATTTCCAGTTTCTCATTCATTTTAGACAATCTGTTCATTTTTTCAATGACAGCCACCATTTTTGTGTGAATGTGAAACATTTCCATGCTCATCTTTTCAACAGTTTCTACTTCCAGAATGACTTGTTTTTGAGTTTCCGTATATTTCTTCCAAATAGGTTGTATAACTTGAATTTGAAATTCAGTTTCATTTTCAATCATCTTTTGGTCACTTCTTATCAAGGCACTTGACACATCAACCACATGTCCTTGATTTAGCTTCAATGACTTTCTCTGCAACATCTCAAGTTCATAGGTTTTTAAAACTCCATATAAAACCTCCAAGGTCATTCTTCCTAGATCCCTTCTTTCCCTTATTACAAAAAATTTCTGTTTTAAATGATCGGGAAGAGTGAGTAAGAACTTCAAGTTGACCTACTTAGCATCATAGAACTTGACATGTATCTACAAGTCATTTATTAGCTTATTGAATATCTCAAACACTTCAATAATGCCTTCTTTTGGTTTAGCCATAAACCCTCATATTGAGAGATCAAGATTCTCTTTGGTTTAATCTTACATCTTCAGTATTTTCACATAAGACCTCTATCTTTTCTTAGATTTGCTTGGCTGACTCACAATTAATAATGTTGTTATATACAACAGTATCAAGGGACTCAATCAAAATGAGTTGCAAGTAACTGTCAAGTGAGACCTTCTCTTTCTCCGACTCAGTGTATGTAGATATCTTATGGATAATAATGAGCTGGAATAACAACATCATCTTGAATTGCTTCAGGTACCCTCACCATAAGGAATTGTTAGGTTACACACACTGTAGAGGGGGGTGAATACAGTGTATAGCACAATAAAATCGAATTATAATAACACAAGTAACAGAAAATAGACTTTATTCAAAGCAATAAATTCCGTTACAGTATGGAACTGTCCTCTCTCAGTGATGAACAAATATCACGAGAGCTGCTAGGGTTATAATGAATAATATTCTCGATAACGATAACACTTTTAGTGTAAACCCTATGTCTGTGTTTATATACTACACAGTTACAAGATAATCGCTAATTGATATGCAATATAATTCTGCTTCCTAAAATATATCAATCATATATCTTTTCTTCCAAGTATTCTATTCTTCATAGAATTCCTTCTTCATGCATATCTCTTCTTACGTTTGTCTTGATCTTCTTTTCCTTTCAATCAGCTGCCTTCCTTATCTGAACATTTCCTTTAAGTCCTGATATTATCTTCTGATAAATATCTCCTGAACCTTAAGTACTGATAACTTAAGTTCTGACTTCAGTATAAGTGTTGATTTCAGTTAAGTACTGATTTGTCCTGTTTAAGTAAGATCTGAAAACTAAACATAAATCATATTAGTCATGACATTATCAAATATATCTAACAATCTCCCCCAACTTATAAATTAGCATAATATACAAGTTTAACAGATATTTGATGATGTTAAAAATATTAAGTACAAATGCATGAGAATTTGACTAGATAACTACAACTTACAGTCCTTAAATCTTTACCAATTTTAACTACTGATAACAACTTCAGTCTGTATTCATAACAGAATTTGAGCAGTTGTAGATCTTGACTTGGCTTCACTTTCTAATCTCTCTGATGTCAGGAGTTGTTCTGAGATAGTCCTTTAACAAACATCTCTTAGCATATCTGAGTTCATCAATCATCCTCCTTTTAGCATCTTTAAGTTCTGCAGAATCTTCACCAGTTTGAAAGATAGCAGCCCTGAGATCATTAATTCTAGCTTTCCTTATGTCCTGATCCAGTCTGATCAAATACGCCTTGTCAGACTCAAGATTGAATTCTACAGCCTTATAACCCAGAAAGGTAGTTATAATCTTAGCGGAGTTAGGCTTCATCTCAACAATATCACCCTTGTGATCTCTGTACTTTGGAAGATATGTGCTATCAGACTTTACAGAATAAAGCCTTTTCTGTCTCTGAATTTGATTCTTCAAATAGTTTGCAACACTTTCTGTTATTCTGTCATTCACTTGAAGTAAGAATAATACATGTTCCAATTCTTCAAAATACTTCAGTGGAATAGCATTTTCCCTTATATGATAAACCCTACCA
Source organism: Apium graveolens (assembly GCF_009905375.1). Classification (NCBI taxonomy): domain Eukaryota; kingdom Viridiplantae; phylum Streptophyta; class Magnoliopsida; order Apiales; family Apiaceae; genus Apium; species Apium graveolens. Next base: position 40,081,813 of record NC_133649.1, on the reverse strand, counting down.
TCTGTCATGAAGTACAACAAGATGTGTTCTTTCAAGTAGGTATGGTAAACCATCTGTACAGATTCTAGTTGATTCAATCTTTCAGGAGTTGCTCCAATACCTGGTTCACTTAAGAAAGTTGGATCATTGGTTGTGTTATGTACTCCTCTTTCATCAGCACTACCCAATCCAGATTTATCTCTTGCTTCCTTTCCAGTAACCACTCTTGCTTCAAAACCACTTAATGCAGTCTTCAAAGGTTGAGTCTGTTTGGCTTTGGTGAATCCTGGTAGGATTAACTTTGAGGGTTTAACATGAGCAATGTCAGAGGTTTCCTTTTCCTTATCTTCTGATATCAAGTCAACTTGAGCTATGTCAGAGGTTACTTGCTTCTTTGTAATATCAGAACTAACTATATCTTGACTCTGAACAACTTGAGCCATGTCAGAGGTTGTCTTACAAATCTTCCTTGAAGTCAGAGTAAGATCAACATCTTCAACAGTAATTTCTTCATCCACAAGAGGCACATAAACCTTTATAGGTTCACCAACTTTTTCTTTGCCCTTGGACCTTGGATCTATCTGCAATTGTGATTTGACCTTGGTTGCTTTAGGATTTGTCCTTTCTTTTATCACAATTCCTTTGGCCTTAGGAAGTTTCTTTTTACCAACAGAAGCTTCAGATTTAGAATTGACTTTTTCTGACTTAAGTCTAGCTTCTTCTTCCATCAGACTCTCAAAGTCCATTCCTGGATTTTCCTTAAGAAATAACTGTCTTGATATTTCTTCATCAAGATCCAAAAGTTCATCAGAACTTATCCTTTTAATAGTATGAGAAGTAATTCTTTTTCCAGTATTAGAACTTGTTCTATGACTAGTAGCTTCAGCTCTTCTTGATGAGAAACCACTACCTTGACCATGACCTCCACCCATTCCAGAGTTTCCCTGGTCATCTTTTTCATCATCCTTCCCCTTTAGTGTCTTAACAGTTTTGCATTTGGACTTAATTACCTTCTCCCCCTTTTGGCATTAGCAGGTAAGAGAATAGAGACAAGCAATTCCACTGAGGATTGGATTTCATCGAGTTGAGATTGCTGAGAAGCTTGAGAGTTTGAGAGAAAATGAGAGATGTACTGATTGGAGTGAAGTGTTGGTTTATATAGGCAATGGAATGCCAGGAGACGCAAGGAAAATTTAATGCTGACAGGTAGAATTAATTCTACCTCGTCTCCCTAGACTGAGGAGAATAAAAACAGCCATTGGAAGTGTAAAACAGGGTTTAATGCGCACAAGAAACAAGTAAATATTGCTGTGCATGGACGTGTACCACTAACCCTAATTGTATTAACTGTTAATATTCCACTCAAACATAGTCTGATTTAAAATAAGACTGTTTCATATTTTAACCACAAATAAGTCAAGTAAAGAATCAGAATTTAATATCAGCACTTAGACTTATATCAGAACTTAACAGTCATCAGAACATGATTTCTTAACTCGAAAAGTTGAATGGCTATTTCTGTAATTCTTCACACAAATTCTGAATTCGGTTCTTCAGAACTTAATCATCAGAACTTCCATCAGAACATGTCCTCAGAATTTATGCAATCTGACACATAAACTGTTCATCTAAAACAACATTGATCGCTACAGTAATTTTTATCATTCATATGGAGTGTAAGTGTGTGCATTAAGCTAAATATCAGACAAAGAGTAAAGTCTGATTCACTTCAGTACATCTTAGAAATAAGGCATAACTAAGAACTTTACTTAAAATCTGTCATTATTCTGAAGCCTACTATTGAATGAGTTCATACATGAGTCCACCTCAACTGTTTTGTGCTAATTTTATGCATCTTTTGAAATTTCATTTTACAGTGGCTTCTCAGTGTAAGTGAGTCACGACCGCTTATCAGAATTTATGCTATTATCAGAGTATTTCTTCAGTAATCATAGAGTGTGAAAAGTCACCAAGAAAAATATTTATTTTTACTTTTTCTGATGCATATTACTTAATACCAGCAATGCACTTGGGTCGTACCTTCCACATTTTTACTCTAGATCTAAAAGGAGTACCTGATTTTTATTCCCTTTTCTTTTTCCTTTTTCTTTTGATAAGTGAGGTTTATCAGCACTTAGTACATTCAGCAGATTTACTAACATCAGAACTTAACAGATGAGAAGCATTATTCTAGTTTTGGACTTAGTAATAAGATATACAAAGTAAACGTGACTAAGCTCAATATCAGAATTTGCTTGTATCAATAGATTTCCACATAAATAATTACTTCTAACATGGGATCTCTAGTATGTTAAAGACTACTAGGTCAGCATCTAGCACAGTTATCCTCATATGATTGAATAGTCACAGAAACAGTCATTTCACTATCAAAGTTTAGAAATTCACATCAGACAACAATCAGTAGTTAAGCAATTTTCAATTAGGCATGGAATACACAAAGAGAGTAATATCTGTAAATACTGATCATAAAGTCCGATGTATCAGAACAAAACTAAGCAGATTTAGAGAAAGAACCTGAAACCATTCCAAGTTCATTTACCAATCTTGTAAAAGTAGCTTCACACAGTGGTTTTGTGAAGATATCTGCTATTTGTTGATCTGTTGGAATAAATTGCAATTCCACTGTACCTTCATCCACATGTTCTCTTATGAAGTGGTACCTAATGCTGATATGCTTTGTCATTGAGTGTTGAACTGGATTATATGTCATAGCAATAGCACTTTGATTATCACATTAAATAGGTATTTTAAAATATGTTAACCCATAATCCAGTAATTGATTCTTCATCCAAAGAATCTGTGCACAACAGCTTCCTGCAGCAATGTATTCTGCTTCTGCAGTTGATGTGGAAATTAACTTTTGTTTCTTGCTAAACCAGGAAACCAATCTGCCTCCAAGAAATTGGCAGCTTCCACTTATGCTTTTACTGTCAATTTTGCAGATCTGCATATGAGTAACCTATTAGTTTAAAATCTGATTCTCTAGAATACCATAATCCCAGATCAGCTGTTCCTTTAAGATACTTGAAAATTCTTTTCACAGCTGTTAAGTGAGGTTCTCTTGGATCTGCTTGAAATCTTGCAAAAAGACAGGTAGCATGCATGATATCAGGTCTACTAGCAGTTAGATAGAGTAGAGAGCCAATCATACCTCTGTAATCAGTAATATCTACTGTTTTACCAGTATCCTTATCCAGTTTTGTTGCAGTGGCCATATGAGTGGATGCACTTGAACAATCTTGCATTCCAAATTTCTTCAGCAAGTTTTTGGTGTACTTGGTTTGACAAATAAAAGTGCCTTCTTCATTCTGCTTGACTTGAAGGCCCAGAAAATAGTTAAGTTCTCCCATCATACTCATTTTATATCTTGACTGCATCAGTTTGGCAAACTTTTTGCAAAGTCTGTTATTTGTAGAACCAAAGATGATATCATCAACATAAATCTGAACCAGAAGTAAGTCCTTTCCATGGTTGAGGTAGAACAGTGTTTTGTCTATAGTTCCTCTGTTAAATCCACTTTCCAGAAGAAACTGAGCTAAAGTCTCATACCATGCTCTAGGAGCTTGCTTAAGGCCATAAAGTGCTTTATCAAGCCTGTAGACATGATTTGGATATTTGGGATCGACAAAGCCTGGAGGTTGTTCAACATATACTTCCTCCTCCAATTCTCCATTGAGAAAAGCACTTTTCACATCCATTTGAAAGACAGTAAACTTTTTGTGAGCAGCATAAGCCAAAAATATCCTTATGGCTTCCAGTCTAGCAACTGGTGCAAATGTTTCATCATAATCAATTCCCTCCTGTTGAGAATATCCTTTTGCAACCAACCTTCCTTTATTCCTTGTAATTTTGCCATCACTATCAGTTTTGTTTCTGAATATCCACTTTGTACCAACAACAGATCTGTTCTTTGGTCTTGGCACTAGGGTCCAGACTTTGTTTCTTTCAAATTCATTTAACTCTTCCTGCATTGCTTGCACCCAATCAGCATCTTGAAGAGCTTCTTCCACTTTCTTTGGTTCAGTCTGAGAAAGAAAAGAATTGTAAAGACATTCACTTGAAGTAGCTGTTCTAGTTCTGACACCTGCATCAGGATTTTCAAATTATTAAGTCAGGTGTATGTGATTTAGTCCACTTCCTTGCAAATGGAAGGTTTTCTCTAGAACTGGATGCTCCCCCATGATCCATGTCATCTTCGTCAACATCTTCTGATGCTCCCCCTGAAACTATGCTCTCTGAGTTGGATCCTTCAGTATTTAAATTTTCAGAATTATCAGAACTTGGCTTATCAGAACTTGAAGAGCCAGTTGTATATTCTGGTGCTTCTTGAGATATGGTTGCATCTTTAGTATGCTCCCCCTGCACAGGTGCATCTTCCTTTGGCGTAGTCACCACAGTTTCAATAACATCAGAGCTTAATCCATCAGAGTTTGCAATATCAGGATTTAGACTGTCAGGAATTTCAGTATCAGAATTTAAGTCTTCATTTTCAAATCTCAGCTGATCATGATCATTAAAATCTTCAAGTCCAGTAATTTTGTTATCATCAAAGGAGACATTGATAGATTCCATGACCACCCTTGTTCTCAAGTTAAAAACTCTAAAGGCTTTTGTGGAAAAGTGGATATCCAACAAAAATTCCTTCATCAGCTTTTAGATCAAATTTCGATAGCTGTTCAGGATGAGTCTTAAGAACAAAATACTTGCATCCAAATACATGAAAATATTTCAGATTTGGCTTCTTTTTCTTCACCATCTCATATGGTGTCTTTCCATGCTAGTTAATGAGTGTTGCATTTTGAGTAAAACAAGCAGTCTGCACAGCTACAGCCTAGAAATAGGTTGGAAGCTTTGCTTCATCAAGCATAGTTCGTGCAGCTTCAATAAGAGTTCTATTCTTTCTTTCAACAACTCCATTTTGTTATGGAGTTCCAGGAGCAGAAAATTCCTGCTTGATTCCATGGTTTTTGCAGAACTCTTCCATTATCAAATTCTTGAACTCAGTGTCATTATCACTTCTTATAATCTTCACAGAATCTTTGACCAATTTATCTAGTTGCCTGACATGATCAATCAAGATAGATGCAGTTTCACTTTTTGTGTGCAAGAAATACACCCATATGTATCTGGTGAACTCATCCACTATGACCATAGCATATTTCTTCTTTACAATAGACATGACATTTACAGGACCAAATAGATCAATATGTAGTTGTTAATAAGGGTCAAGAATTGATGATTCAGTCTTGCTCTTGAATGAAGATTTCCTTTGTTTAGCCTTTTGACAAGAATCACAAAGGGCATCAGGAGCAAATACTGACTTTGGCAGTCCTCTCACAAGATCTTTCTTGACTAATTCATTTATATTGTTGAAATTTAAATGAGAGAGTTTCTTGTGCTAGTTCCAGCTTTCTTCAATTGATGCTCTACTAATCAGACAGACTGCAGAACCATCAGTACTTGTTGAAAGCTTGGCTTCATAAATGTTACCACGCCTGTATCCTTTCAGAACAACTTTGCCTGTAGATTTACTTACAATTTCACAGTATTCTTCAAAGAAATCCACATGATAACCTCTGTCACAAATTTGACTAACACTCAGCAGATTGTGTTTAAGTCCTAAGACTAGAGCTACTTCTTTAATGATGACATTCCCAAGATTGATATTGCCATATCCCAACGTTTTTCCAATGTTGCCATCTCCATAAGAAACACTTGGGCTAGCCTTCTCCATAAAGTCTGATAGCAGGGCTTTATTTCCAATCATATGTCCTGAACATCCACTGTCCAGAACTAGGATGTTTTTCCTGTTGCCCTGCAATCACAAAGACCACTAATGATTAGTTTAAAGGACACGGACTTGCTTGGATCCTTTGGCCTTATTAAGTTTGTTAACATTTGCAGCGGATTTAGCATCAGAGTTTATGTTAACATTTTTCTTATCAGAATTTACACTATCAGACTTTGAATCAGAACTTACACTAGATGGAACAATGCTAACTTTCTTTAAAAAAGGTTTTATTTGATAATAATCATAGTACAGACTATGATATTCCTTACAAGTATAAATGGAATGCCATAAACTACCACAATGAAAACAAGGATTTTGTGGCTTATATCTAACAGACTGACTCTTAACTCCTGACTTTGAAGGTAAGGAGTTTATGTTCTTATTCTTCCTGCAAAAAGAAGCCAGATGGTTAGAACTTCCACAGTTATGACACGTTTTTCTAGGAGCATCAGGAACAGGCTTATAATCATTGCTTTTATTCACACCTTCCTTTCCATTCCTATTTTTCCTAGGTGATTTTACCTTGTTTGCATTCTTAACATCTTTTAGCTTATGCTTAAGCTGCTTCTTTGTCATTAAGCCTACGTTTACTTCAGTTGTCTTTTCCTGTTTTAGTTTGTCAGAAGTTAATTCCTTTTTAACTTCTGATTTCTCAGTATCAGACTTTACAGCTACAAACTTAACAGGTTTTTAACTTTGGCTTTTGTTTAACAACTATAGGCTTAATATCTACAGTTCCTTTATCATTCTAATCATCTCCATAACCTAAGCCCTCTTTCCAGTTTTCACTACTTAACAAATTCTGAGTTGTTCTGCCAGAGTTAGTCCAAGTCCTGATAATCTCTCTTTCCTTTTCTAACTCAGCTTTTAGAGATTCATTCATTTTAAGTACTTCATCCCTAACATAGAAAACATCATCTCTATCTTTCTGAGTTTGATGGAACATGACTAACTCTTTTTCTAGATAATCATTCCTCTTTTTACAAGCAAGATTTTCAGAAGTTAATCTTTCACATGTTAAAGTTTGGTCTCTATAGTTAATGAACATGGTTTTAAGATATCTTCTCAACTCATTAATATCATCAGTATGAAAGGCATAAGTAGTTTGAGGTACCTTTAACTCAGCAGCTTCAGAACTGCTTTCAGCACTTGCCATATCAGCATTTGCCATCAAGGCATAATTCTCCTCACTTTCAGAATCTGAGGTGTCTGTCCAGCTTTTCTTCTTTGTGACAAGAGCCTTGCCTTTGTCACTCTTCACTTTCTTGCAATCAGGAGATATGTGGTCTTTCTCACCACAATTGTAACATTTGGCATTTGTATAATCTCCTCTATCAGACTTTCCTCATTTGCCTTCATATTTTCGGAAATTCTTCTTATCAGAACTTGCACCTCTCCTAAAAAACTTCTTTCCCTTCCTGAACTTCCTGTATGCAATCTTCGTGATTCCTTTCACCATAAGAGCACAACTTCATCATCTCTTCATCAGCATCCGTCTCAGGCAAGCTTTCAGTTTCTGAGTCATCATCACTATCAGAACTTGATGACTCAGTATCAGACTTTGTGAAGAGAGCTTTACCCTTGCCTTTCTTTGAGGTAGCTGCCTTGGGAGATTCTTCTTCAGCCTTAAGAGCAACTGTCCTTGAATTTCCTCCTTTCCTCTTGCTTCTTTGTTCCATCTCAAGTTCAGGAGTCTTGAGCATCCCATCAATTTCATCAAGAGTCGTTTCATCAAGATTATAGTTGTCTCTTATAGTTGTTGCCTTCAAATCCCAGCTTTCAGGAAGAGCTAACAGGAATTTAAGGTTTGAATCTTCAAGATCATATTCCTTATCAACCAGTGACAAATCATTCAAGAGCTTGACAAATCTGTTATATAAATCAGTCAATGACTCATTTGGCTTTGAGTCAAAGTGTTCATACTCTTGAGTGAGTATTGTCTTCCTGTTCTTCTTGATCGAATCAGTTCCCTGACATCTTGTTTCCAGGGCATCCCATATCTCCTTTGCAGTCTTGCAGTTAATTACCCTGTTTGACATTACATTATCAATGGCACTATGCAGCAAGTGTCGTACCTTCGCATCCTTAGCAATTGAAGCGATATCTTCAGCAGTGTAATCACTCTTCTCCTTTGGTACAGACTTTGCTGCTTCCCTGCAACTGCAACAGCGAGCTTTGTTGGATTGTGAGGTCCTTCCTTGATTCTGTCAAGATATTCTGGATCTATAGCTTCCAAAAACATAGTCATCCTCACCTTCCATATGGGATATTCAGACGGTTTCAATATGGGAACTCTAATAGTCTCATATCGACTATGGATTTGTGTCTTTGGTGGTTCTTCAGTTTTGGTGGGCTTGGTTGGAGTTTCTGCTTCAGACATGATTGTTTTTGGATCTTAAACTGTTTGTGTATTAACAGATAGGCTCTGATACCACTTGTTAGGTCACACACACTGTAGAGGGGGATGAATACAGTGTATAGCACAATCAAATCGAATTCTAATAACACAAGTAACAGAAAACAGACTTTATTCAAAGCAATAAATTATGTTACAGTATGGAACTGTCCTCTCTCAGTGATGAACAAATATCACGAGAGCTGCTAGGGTTACAATGAATAATATTCTCGATAACGATAACACTTTTAGTGTAAACCCTATGTCTGTGTTTATATACTACACAGTTACAAGATAATCGCTAATTGATATGGAATATAATTCTGCTTCCTAAAATATATCAATCAGATATCTTTTCTTCCAAGTATTCTATTCTTCATAGAATTCCTTCTTCATGCATATCTCTTCTTACGTTTGTCTTGATCTTCTTTTCCTTTCAATCAGCCGCCTTCCTTATCTGAACGTTTCCTTTAAGTCCTGATATTATATTCTGATAAATATCTCCTGAACCTTAAGTACTGATAACTTAAGTTCTGACTTCAGTATAAGTGTTGATTTCAGTTAAGTACTGATTTGTCCTGTTTAAGTAAGATCTGAAAACTAAACATAAATCATATTAGTTATGACATTATCAAATATATCTAACGGGAATGAAGGGTCCATGCTTGAGAATCTCAAGGTACAGTAGGTGAGCCATCCTGATGAACAACATCATCTTCTTCTTCCACAAAGTGTAGTCTCCTTTGCCAAAGATAGGTATCTTGATACTACTAAAATTTTGTGCACTCAAACTTCCAAGATCTAATATGTTTGCTTTCATATTTTGCTATGATACCACTTGTTAGGTATGAAATGCACACAGAGGGGGAGGGTGAATGTGTGTTTCTTAATTTACTTAAAAACTTTGTGATATTTTCAAGAAATCAAGTTTAGCATTTTGCTAACTTGAACTCAACAGCTAAAGTATTTTGTAGTGATAATCTACTAACTTTAAATAACACAGAAAATCAATTATCAAAACTCATTTGATCTTTTATAAAAATTAATTGGGTTGTACTACAAATCTAAGTTTTTGATATTAAATAACTTAGCTTCTTCTACTTGAGAGAATACAAGAAAATCTAGACTGTTTTGTTACATCTGAAATAAAGGACCCGTAACATGCTTTATAGAACATCATTCATAGTTTACATAGATTACACTAAAATAAACTAACATATTTTCTAAATCTCTTTTGTCTATTTCTATTTCAAGTGCTGCATATCTGCATACAATCTTCCAGGTCTGCTACACTCCTTTGTCCAGATCATCTTGACCTTGATCTTGCAAAGCTACATCTATAGACTTTCCATTTTATTGATAAAATGGTTTGTTGACTGATAATCTGAAATCTTCATGATGGATGCATTCTATAAATGAAGCTTTTATTGAGATCTTCAAAGTGTATAGAAATGTCCATATCGCGATGTAAAATGACTTATCGAGATCTCCACATCTCTACATGTATATGACTTGTCGATATCTCCACTTCTCTACGTACACTTGACTTGTTGATATCCCCACTTTTCTATATGTATTTGACTTGTCGACAACTGCACTTCTCTATATGTATTTGACTTATCGATAAGTGAGATGATTTCTCTACAAGTGAAATGACTTCTATACATGTCAAATTGACTTCTTTATAAGCTTGAAAAATTCTTGATATTCCTTGATCCGTGACTTCTCGACATTTGACTTAGAACATTTTTCAATCTACGACATTATTCTTCTCCAAGCTACACATCTTCATTCTGAGATATGATCAGGGTTGATCTTCTTCGAGAGTTTTATTCCTAGCTTGTTAGCTGTTTATTGAAAAATATCTCAGTCTAGTCTTTTTCAACATTCTTACATACTCAAAGAATACAATTACAAATTACATAATAATTACAATTCAACTTAATCTTAGGATTGTCAACATGACCTAGTCTTGTTATATTAAGGCGTGTCTTGTACAATAAATTAAATATTAAAATTACCTATCACTAGGATTGAATAATTCTTTTTAAACTATAATATATTTTTAATATTTATTTACATCGTATACTTCGTGTAGTAACATATACTTAAATGTTAAACAAAAAAAATCAATACTAAATCTCGACCTTTTGATTTCGTGTTCAAGTCCTATCATGCCGTGTACAAGAATATAAACATTAACATTAAGTTTCATGTCGTATCTAATTAGAAGCTACTCGATGCCCTCCATAGATCAGACCAGGATGGATAATACAACTACACCTCAATTAAGTAATATTTGATAAAGTAATAATCTCGATTGAATAATAAAAAATTTCGGTTCCAACTTGGCTCAATATTATAGAGTATTAACTTCGCATAATAAAGAATCGAAAACATTAAAGGCCTGATAAATATATAGAGTACATGATAATTATATAATTTCATAACTAATTGAAAATTTTATTTTATAATATTAACTTTTTTTATAAAAAAATGATTTTTCAATCATTTCCTTTAACTTTCCACCAAAACTAAAATTAACCTCTTTCTTAACTTTTTGTAAAGTATATATATATATATATATATATATATATATATATATATATATATTGTTCATATTGCAAGAAATAATTAACCTTTTTCTTTACTTTTATAAATAATACACGATCTCCGATATATTTAGTTTCATGTTTAATGTATTACTAGCTTAAACTTGTCCGATGCACAATTTATTTTTAATATTATATAATTTTTTGATTTAACTAGAAGTAAAAATTTTAAGATATGAAATTTATTTATAATTTGACAATAATTATAATACACACACCCGTGTATAAGTTAGTGACATTTTTTAAATAAATGATATTTTATTTTTAAATTTGATGATTGAAAGATATAGTTTTTATTGATATTTATAGGTCTTTACAAGAGATAAATATGTTTTAATTAGAAAGTAAATTTTAGCTAAGATCAATAGTATACAAATTATCTTTTGTTCAATTTCAGTCTTGTTTTAGTCCGGATCAATTGTATACATTATTTTGTATTGGACTAATGCCCATTATATCGACCAAAATTCAACTAATTATATTAAGATTTACTTTAGTATAATTTGTTTAAGTCTCGATCAATGGTAAAAATTTTATGTTAACCCCAATAAAAGTACATATTATTTTGTTTTAGTCGTCCAATTATTTACTAATTTTAATTAATTTGCTTCATCCTGAATTAATTGTATAAATTTTGTAACCCGCATAAATAATATATATTGATTTGTTTTAATCATGCATTTTCATATCGACTAACGAATTATATCTAGTTTTATTTTAATAAACATATCACGTCTATTATAAAAATTGAAAAAGCCCGCATATAAACTCTAACATTGTACATACAGACGGACTATCAAAATTTTAATATTCTGACTATTAGTAACAAGTCCCGTTATCCTGCTTCTTTTTAAGCCTACATTATATCTAACAACAAATTAGGTATTCTGTAATTTAATTTTTGTTTAACATGGATCAATGCTCTAATAATTTTATTTACGTTTAATTTAAATTTGATTTAAGAACATATCAATATTATAAATTATTTTATTTTAGTCTCAGGCATGTTATATTTACCAAATCCAACTAATTATATTTAGTTTATTTTAAATTTTATTTTAGCACTGATGGATATTATATTTTGTTTTTGGCGAGTGAATAATATATATTATTTTATTTTAGACTGATGATGTTAAATCTACTAACAAATTGCTCTTCAAATTTTTAATGTACATATATGTCGTTATTTTTGATTTTATTGAATTTTTTTTTATTTTTTATAGTTTGTTGTAATGTTGTTGTAATAAATATGCATAGATTGAAAATATACGGATGATAAATTTATTTTGTAATAATCCCAATTTTTGAGAAATTTTGAAACCCTTATGAATAGTGTTTTTGCTGAACGAGAAAACTTTTCATGCCACACTATGTAGGGGTTCTGTTATGGATATTCTGGGATATTATTAGTACTCTATGAAGTATATAAGTGTATGTAAATATCGTCAGAATCCAATTCCGAACACTTTGGTTTTTCCCGGAAATCCACAAGATACGGAGAGAATTGAGTATAAGGTAACAGGATAAAAAGGATTTAAATTAAAGGATTATGATAGAGGATCATAAAAAGGAATATAATGTATTGAGAAAGGTTAAGGGAACCTAAGTAATAAGATCCCGGGTATGATCCTTCAAACGATAAACGAGAACGAAAGTTAAGCGAACCGTATAACAGATCAGCGGTCATTAGGCAAACGATTAGGAAGTTAATCAAAGGGATTAATGGGAATGATGTCATCCAACCAATAGAAAGAAGACAAGGAAGGAAGGATGACATCATGAGGATGAGGTAAGCATGACATGGGAAGGAAGGAGGTGTGGTTGAATAAGAACCACACAAATTCAAGGGCAAAGTAGTAATTTGCTAAATCAAATACAAATCAAGTCAACCAAGCCAAGTAAAAATCATTTCCATCAAAAAATCAAAACAACCAAGGCATGAGTTCATCTTGCTCACGGCTTTTTAGCATTTTCAAGGCATAGATTTTTCAAAATCAAAGATCAAAGCTTCCTAAATTGGTAAGAAAATTCCCTAATCATCTTCATGCTTAGTTATGGCTATATCATGAGTTTAAGCCATTAATTCTTTCTCTAACTTCTTCATTTAATCAATGAAGAAGACAATGAATAGTGTTTTCAAGATTTTTAACTTGAAGTTTGTCTTGTTTTCTTGAAGATCCAAGCTTTCTTAAAACTTCTCCAAGCTTCTTAAGGCTTCCTAGCTCCACCCACCACTTCAAGGAAGGTATACCATTTCCAAACCCTAGGTTCATATATATTATAAGGTGATTTTGATGAGTAGGATGTTATTGTAGCTTGTTGATATGATTTAGAGTTTGAGATTTGGTATGGTAGTGAAATGGAATGGTAATTGTTGTGGTTTTGATTTAAAAGAACTTAAGCATGATTAAAGTTAAGTTTAAGCATAAGTATAAATGATTAAATTGGATTGGTTGGGGTTGTTATGATGTGATAAGGATGGATGTTGGTTGTATGTTGGATTTGAGGTTGATTTGGGTTGATTGTGGATGGTTTAAAAAATTGGAAATCGCGTAAACATAGCCGTCGTAACGTCCGATTTTCTTTGGACTGTTTTTGTGCATAGCATTAGGACCCGAGAACCCCCTGCTAGATTGTGACCACTGCCATGTTTAGATAGCTCATGTTACGAGCTTCGTTTTGATATGTAGTTCGTTCGATTCCGATTTACGGTTTAGGAGAAACGACCGTTTCAAGTAACGGCGTTTCGCGAACGAAACTTTTTCCCTCGCCTTACTTTGGAATGTAGGTTAAAGACCAAAAAGGGTTATTTAATGTGTGAAACATTTATGGTAAGTGTGTTAGGCAGTTGGTAAGTCATTCGCGAAGGAATCGCTTTAAAACTCATAAAGGTTAAATTACTAAAAATGGTGGAGCCGAGGGTACCCGAGTGACTTAAGCGAATCAGTGAGCGCAAAACAAGCGTTAGAGTCTAAGTTAGTTAAAGTATAGATTTACAAGTGACTTTGGTTTAATTCCAACTTACTTGTTGTTTATAGGTTACCAGACTCGTCCCGAGCCATTCGTAACCCTTAGTCGCTCAGGCAAGTATTATATCCGTTATACTGTTGTTGTGATGTATACACTTGTATATGCATTATCTTGCGATAGATGCATGTTGGTTATTTAGCAAATTCTTGCGATATATTGTAGCATGTGATATGGTATATATGCATGCCTGTTTCATATTCTCGAAATATATATCTGTTGGTTCAGTTGATAATACCTATGCTAGAGGATAGCGGTATCTTGCATATACCCTTAGTATAGGGACCCAAAGGTGAAAATATTTTCAAAAACCGGGAGTCGAGGATCCCGAGTAGATTTTATATATATGGATATGGATATATATATATATATATATTTATATATATATATGGTTATAGTTTTCCAAACTATTAATCGAATAAGGTTTATTCGATAACTCTAAACTTTATTTTATTTATTGAATATTATTTGAATATTCATTCGAGGGCTTATGACTCTTTTATATTATTTATTGAATATTATTTGAATATTCATTTGAGGATGTATGACTCCTTTATTTTATTTAATGAATATTATTTATAATATTCATTCGAGGTATTATGACTCAGCTTATTTTATTTATTGAATATTATTTGAATATTCATTTGAGGATCTATGACTCCGATTATTTGCTGAGATATATTCTTTATTTTATTAAAGAATAAGGTGTAAATAATCAAACTTATTTTCGATTATTCAAATAAAGATAATACTTTCGTATAAGTATATCTTTGGTTATTTAATACTCGTTTCAAGTATAAATTTTAATACTTCTACTTCAATTATTTTTATAAAGATTATTCTTTATGGAAATATTATTTAATTAATAATATTCAGATATTTTCTAATATTCTGGGGACTGATTTACTTCATTAAATCAGCCTTACTCCAAACACTCTTTAAAGTGTTTTCGAGTCTTCAAAATGATTTTTAAAAGTCAGAGCGGATCCCAAAACTCATTTTTATATTTAAGATCTTCCTTTTAAAGGGGATTTAAATACTCGCTCAAAACCTGGGGAATCCGGCTCTGTGGTGTATTTTATATTCGCAACGAGGTTGCAGATTTGGTAAATGAATTGATTACTTGCCCAACGTTCGGGAAGTAAGCCCATCTCATTGAGTCGGCATAAGCGACAGGCCGGGGTACGGTCTATTATTGTGTAAGTGGCTGGGTGGCAGTCCATCAACGCGTGAGGGACCGGGGTACGGTCGAGCGCGAGGTCCTAATGCGGCCAGGGTGATGACCGGTGAGGAATTCATCCATCTACAGTAGAAAAGGTTACTTATTGGTATCTTTGCCTGATCAGCGAGATATCGGGTTTATGCCAAAATTCTTTTCCTTTCCAAAATTCATTGGATGTTTCAAACTCTGTTCATACTTTACATAACAGAGGTTCCAGGAAATGTTTAAGAGATATATATATATGTGGATATATATATATCGGGACTAAATAAAGTATCTCGTAACTTTATTTCATTCAATAATATTTCAAAGATTGAATCTATTCAAATCTTGTCTTGTAGTCTCATCTATGTGATGAACTTTTGAAACTGATTATAACTTGAACGGTGGTAGTTCAAGTAGTATTGGGAAAGATATAAGTATATTGGGGTAATTGGTAACCTCATCTTTTAAACTTATATCTAATTAATAATTGTCTTATGAATGACAAAGATTTTCAGAAAAACGTTGAGACAAGGTTAGATATATGAGATCACCTTGCAACGATATTTTTTTATACAGTTATACACTGGGACTTTGTGTATATTATGCATGGAAGAGGACTTCCAATATTTTGAAAAGTATATATGTATATACTGAATATTTTGCGACTTCATCGCATTAAGATATCAAACTTGGTTCATTTCTTTTGACCAAGACTTTCATGAGTATTATGAGTAGGCTCATATATTGTAAATCATTATACATATTATTTTGGTGGGCTTGCTGCTCACCCTTGCTTTATTTCTTCATCACACAACAACAGTTAGGAAAGATGGCCAGACTCCAGCAGACCCAGCGCAAGCGCGTGGGAAGCGTCCCGCGTCTTCCTGTTGATGTTGTAGCTGCTATAGCTGCAGAGGTAGATCTATTGTAGATCCGACCATCTACTTTTGAGAATCAATTATGTATAATTATAACTTGTGGCAGATAATGGCAATTAACTGTAAATTTATCAAGTAATCATTTTGGGTTGTAATAACTTTTAAATTGTGGATTCAAAGACTTGTACTTATTTCAATTTCATCTCTGAGACTATAACGGGTTGTGGTGTGTGTTAGTGTGGGGTCACAGCATAAGGTTATTTATTATTAATTAAGTGAAGTGATATTGTGGAAAGAAAGACCGTGACAACCCGGATCCCCGACCCCGGATCTGGGGGTGTTACATATTTATAGCTATATATAGTACGATATTTAATCATATTTATCTATTATTGTATTATTGTATCATATTTTGGTGTTTGAATAGTATTAAAATAGAGTAAAATGTATAGTGTGTACCCAAATTTGGCTTTACTGCACATTGTGTACCTAACGTTTCAAGAATGCACTGTGTGTACCTAATGTTTAAAAAACTCTGCAAAGTGTGTACTTGCCGTTAACTCTACACTAACACCGTCAAGGGAAATTATGTAAATTCATAAAACCAACGACTATGAGTCCGGTATAAGGCTTGCAATCAAGTTTAAGAGCTGTGTTTGTAAGTCACACACCATTTGTACAATTCCAAAATCAAAATCAAGCACATTTTGGTGGTGAAATGGGGGAAAATTGCTACTGTGGGTTTATGGCGATTTCAAGAGCAGCATGGACTGAAAAC
Organism: Apium graveolens; assembly: GCF_009905375.1. Classification (NCBI taxonomy): domain Eukaryota; kingdom Viridiplantae; phylum Streptophyta; class Magnoliopsida; order Apiales; family Apiaceae; genus Apium; species Apium graveolens. The sequence goes on along the minus strand of NC_133649.1, from coordinate 40,065,125 downwards.
AACGCTGAAAGAAGATTCATGAGCTGCATAAATGGGGTTCGAGGATGTAACTATTTTAGATGGGTTGTTCCTCCCATGTCCACTAGAGCACGAGTTGTGATCAATGGTTTGCTAAGTCGCATAAAGGCTAATGAAGAGGAGATGCAGGAGCTTCGATTGTTTCATATGGAAGAATTAAAAAATGCTAGGTTTAGGACAGAGAACAAGATTCGGATGAAATATGTTGTGGTATTTGTGTTGGTTGTGATCAGCTATGTAATAACGGTTTAGGTTGTTGTTTTTTTAGTTTAATCAAGAGTACTTTTTAATCAATGAAAATGTTATGTTGACTTGAATTACTACATTGTATTTTAGATTAGTTTTGTTTGATCTGATTGTAATTGCTTGATAAAAAAACAAAATCAAAGTTTTAAAAACATAATAGTAACAAT